>NC_056735.1:529328500-529572191 GCF_019279795.1 Protopterus annectens | reverse complement strand
CCACAGCAAGTAGAGATGACAGAACTTCACATTTTTGCCATAATATATGCTTATTCTCGTAGCATTTGGGTTCCTTATTCGGTTTCTTATGCCACGTATGTGTTTCATATACAAAATATATGTTTTATGCTACTATTACAGGTATATTGAGGGAATATTTTTGCCCGGAAATCTCAGGTCATTTGCCATTTTTCGATATTTGGCGGGACACAACTGTCAAATGAGGGACTGTCCATAGCAATGTGGGACAGCTGGTAACCCTGGTGACCATGCCCATGTCGCTACTAGGGTTGCCACCTTTTCCAATAGCCAAGGTGGGACATTTTCGGGACTCACATCAGAATCTACAGGCCGACACATACCCACGGTCCGTACATAGCATAGAACTTAACTTGTTTGCCTAGATAAAAGCTTATTCTTGTAGCAGGTTGGTTGCTTATTCTGTTTCTTGTGACATTTAGGTATTTTTAGTTGTGGAAATAACTATTTTATGTGACCATTACATAAAATACGGGATATAATTATGTCCTACAATCTTAGCACATTTGCCGTTTTTAATATTTTTTATCGGGACACAACTGCCCATAGAGGGACTGCCCCTCGCAAAGTGGGACAGGTGGTAACCTTAGTCGCTACTCGTATGTCGGTGCGGCGCGCTGACATGCTGCTGTACACCTTCTCTGGGTATGCCCACTGACGGTGCATTGCGGGACGAACACGGTGTTACGCGTATCCTTTGTTCCTTGGACGGGTACACTTAGGGCTTCGTGGGTTGTGTTTGCTTCTCCTTTGTTGGGCCGGGTACTATGTTGCATACTCTGCGTGCGTTTCATTCTGCACGGGCCCTGGCTGGTGACATTACTATTATGGGCGGACTGTGGCAGTCAGCACTTTAGGTTGCTCATCGCCTGCCGGCTTAGCCACGCCTCCGGACGCATCCTACTTGGGATCGCTCACGTACACTACGCACGTGTCTGTGGTTGTGGCGCGCACTCATTACTATGCATATGGCGCTACTACGCCGACTATTCACTGCACCGCCGGCGCAGGCCTTACACCGGCCTTACGCCGAGCTTCATGAATCCCGGGGTATAAGTACACAAACATTAATACAAAAGAAACCAAATCATAGTAATGTTTCATTATTTTTATGCGTTTTATATATATATATATATATATATATATATATATATATATATATATATATATATATATGTTGTGTGCATGTGTGTGTTTTATTTTTAACAATTATCGTTTATTCCATGCTCAGTTCCTGCCTTCCCTTACATTGCACTCCAACTCCTGAACATTATTTCTATGTAATTTGTTCCTCCACTTTTTTGAAAAAAGATCCTGCCTCCAGTTCTTTTATTACCTTTACAGTACTTCAATTACAGTAGGTTTAGGTTTTGATTTACCTTTTCTAATAATTGTATTTCTGGTAGCCAAAAGAAAGAAACGTCAAAGCTTAGCAATGCCTTACTATGGGAAATTCAGATCATGCATTCTAGCTTAAAAAATAATTTTCTTTGTTAAAACCTGTTTTCCCCATCATTTCTGACAAAGTACTCTGTATAGAATTTTGAAAATATGTTGTTTTGTTCCTTTCCCAAAGATATATTTTCTATTGTCTCTCTTTATTTTTCATCACACCTCCAACATTTACTATATTCCTGAGGAAATTTTTTTTCTGATGTCTACTTAGGGTATAAATTCTGTCTTGTTTTGATTTTACTTCAGCAATGTCATTAGTTCACCTTCATTTCTTATACTTACATCTTATATTTTTAGATTTCTGTTGGTCAGTCAGCAGTCAGGATGAATTTTATTGTCTAGCCACATCAAAACTGTATCACATTCTGATAGCTTCTGTGCCAACTCATATCTTCTGGTTTTGATGCCCGGTCTCTGAATGAGTGTCATTGCCTTCACCCTCTCCCCAACTCTTATAGTGAATGGGTGCATCAGGCTTCTGCACCACCTCTTTCATATTATTTGGACCAGCCTGATACACTCTATCTATGGATTACCCCTCCTTTCTCATGTTCTATAGTGCTTTAAAATGAGCAAAATATTTTTCCAAACTTGCATTATGAATCAAATCAGGGGTTATAGCCTCAGGAGGTAACTGTTTGTATTTATATATGCGTCAGGAGGTATTTTTTCTATCACCATGAAAGTAAATTACTTAGGATTTTTGGTTGTTACTAGCCTTATGCTTACATGCTAGGGACTCTTTTAGCAGTGGAAATCATGCTTCCAGAATCTAGCGAGGCTTTAAACTCCCTTACCATTAAAACTACAGTGCATTTCATTAGTTTAAATGTAATGCAGCAACATAAAGCAGACTTATTTAATCCTAGTCTTGTCACACTCCATAGAAATATTTCATTTACTACATCTATTTCCATTTTTACATTTCTGCTAACAGTATTTTATTCAGTATTAGCAGTGCTGAGCTTAACAATTGAGCCCCTCCCACTATATTACTAACCAATTAGCACAGCACTTACTGCTCTTCATTTGCAGAAGATGGTACATTTCTTATTACCTCAATGTCAGACTTCAAAACGCATTTTAAACCATGTGTCATTAACTAATGAGTGTTCAGAGCTAGAAGCTTACCAGTGTTCTTGGAATCACTTTACCATCCTCATTGTCTTATTTCACCAGGCAAAGGTCTTTTCAACCTTTAGACTGCAAAGATTTATATCATTTTCAATTTATTGTTGCCATCAGGTTCAAACCAAAGCTTTAAAATATGCTTTAAATCATGCATCTGTTTGCTTATCACTTTATCCACATTACAAGTCCAGTTATAAAATATTATTGATTGTACTTCAGGAGTTTTACCAGTCCTGACCAAAAGTCATAGTCTTTGTAATCAATTCCTTCCATATCCATGCTCATTTTCAGAGCCTCTCCTGTCAGCTGAGATAAGGGGATCTTGTCCCAGTCTGTTTAGTTCCAGTTCTTTGTGGTGACGTATTACTTAATGCCACAAAAATAGGACTCTGTTTGATTGTCTCTGGTTAGTTTCTTCATAAGAGGCACAGTCAAAGGACCATTAAATATGATAGCCAGCACAGCTACCTGTTGTTATAGTTGCATCAGCTTTTGTTCAGTTCCCACCTATGATTCCACAAGTTTCAGTAATAACCCCTCCATGTTCGGGGTCCCCAGAGAACCTAGTCGCACAACAATTATAGCTCTATGGGAAATTAGTAGCCTAATTTATGGTTCACACTTGACAGCAGAGGTACAACAAGGATCCAGAAATTGACAAATCTCTGGCCAGCTGCCCATAGCTGCATTCTCCATCAGTGCAAGTTCAAGGAGACACCAGAGGCAGGATTTATATAAAACAAAAGTTTATTCAGTAATTCGCACAGTCCATAAAGCAAAATAGATGCTCATCTGGCTTCTATTTCAAAGCAAAACAAGCACGGTAGCTTTAATTACTTCTCACCAACAGTGCTCGGTTCACACAACCCTTCCAGGGTACAGGCTGTCTTGAAGAAAAAGAAAGCCATAGGCTACAAGTCTCTCCCAGGCCCACCATCCAGCTCTATAATTAGGTACAATCTGCAGGTTAGTTCCAAATGAGATCTCAGAGTCCACATTTCCACAGTTATCCTCTTCAGATGATTCTCTAGATGTGAAACCAACTTTCTTTTTCAGCCATTCAGGCTATTCTTATTTACAAATCAGACTGTGTTTTCTAGCTAATGCATGGCAGTGTCCAACTATACCTTTGTGAGAATATTTCCACAGTCTACACTGCAGTACACTTAAATGTGCATTGTTCATTTTCCAAATTCAATAAGTTACACCAGTGAAAAATGATTTATGATAGCACACCTTCTTAGCTGCATAACTGAATTCATATCACCTATGGCGTGGCTGTCCAGTAAACTGGAGAATAAAGTAATAACTTACTCTTAAGAAAAAGAGAAAGTACTGCACAATATTGGAATAAATGTACTCTTGCACTTGCAAAATGGTGGTTTCCTTTACTCCTCATGCAGTATTGACAATGGGTGATTCTTACTACTATAGTAAGAAAAACATCCCTCTGATGTGGTATGAACTGCAAATGCCAACATTCTCGCTTGAGGTCTGAGAAATAAAAAAGACGCATTTCAGGTTTTCTGTGTTTGAAAACAATATCAAGATCTTTTCATTCGTGAGTAACAGTCAAGTAAGCCAACATAGTTTAGGACATAGAATGAGTGAAAATTATCTAATGCTTATCAGTGCATTTTCTCTGCTCAGGTAAATAACTCACTAAGACTCTTTATCAAAAGGTCAGAAAAGAGAGCATTGTAGTGTCTAATCCAGTCAGCATCATTTGCACTGAATAAGATATAGTTATGCAGTCTACAGTGGTCTGATGTAATGGGTGTCTGCACATTCATGTAGTGACATTTGTCTTAGAAGCTAAATCTTTTTGGTTATGTATATAATATTTTGGGTATACATGATGCCAGAGAATGTTTCATCAGAAAAAAGTTGGATGCATGAACTATGAAAATTAGAATGTACTTTATTTTTATAGCTGAGCTGTTTCACATCTATACTTCATTATACATCAGACTGTTGCTTGACTATCACATCTGAGCATAGTGTAAAGCATTTAAGATGCCGATTTGTCTTGGGTGATGCCATGTTGTGTGTCTTTTTTTTATCTGAAGACTAATGATTCAGATTTTATTAGACATTCTGGAGATTTTGCTGCATTCTGTAATTATCTAGGTAATAATACAGGCTTCACTTTTGAGGTTGGTCTTTCCACAGAGGGAAAAACACTACATTTAAGCCTCTTGTTGAAGTGCAATCTGAGTGAAGGCAAGAATTACCACTGTCAATGTTAGGAGAATTGAAATAAGTGAGGAAAACAAGTACAATCATTAGTTTCTGTCATGAAAGATAAGATTTACACATCATGACTAACCAAAGTAGTGACTACCTCCCTACTAATGTGGCCACTTTTCCCTTGCTGATTGGCAGTGACAGAAATTACGAAAGAGGCAAGCACTTTAGATAACAGCAATCCCTGGCAGATCTAGAGTGCCAAATAAAACAGCAGAGAAGTGTACACTGGTATGGTTTTTGAAAAGTTGCTAACCATTGAGTGAATTAACTGGTAGGCAGAGAAGTACACAAAAGTTTAAATCCGCATGTTGCACACATAAAGCAATAAAAAGACATGGAAGGAAAAGCTGCAATATATTCTCAAGGTTTGGTATTAATCTTTTAGTATATAATATTAATTTTAGCACCAAGAAACACTGCTTATAGTTGGGTGTATTAGAGTGCCACTATGTATACGATGAAAATGACATATAGTATGATATTAGAGGCTTACGAAGGGCAGGAAAAAAATGTTAAAAGAGGAAATAAAAGGAATGCACTCCTTTGTTATGGATTTTAGTGGTTAAAGTAACAAGCTTCAAGTAACTTAAACTTACAAATCGGCTAAGATTTACAGTGTACACTTCACATGACTAGCATAGTCCCACTTTTTCAAATGCAATTTTATTTTGAGAAAATGAGACAGCACTACAGTCTTTGAGTTTCAACACACAGTTTTGGCATTGCTAAATTAACAGATAATTTCATCATGCACTTTTTAGAACCTACTATATGCTTTCTAAATCTGTTGTCCTGGAGAAGATGGTGAAAGCAGTAAGCTAAGTGGGACAGGGCAGTCTTCCATATCCTAATAGGATCATAGGAGGTTAATAGGCTAATGGCCTAGAGTCTTTTTAAACCTACCATTCATGCACCAATGTCCCAATTATCAATGCTTGTGGGTTAGAATGGTTCATAGGTTCATAGGAGGTTACTACGCTATTGGCCCTAGGTCTTTATAAGCCTAGCTATGTTATACCCTTTTTCCCTTGTTGACCAAGTTGTATGGTCTATATTTGCAGCATGAGTTTATGATCAGCACTGACTGCCCTTATCTAACAGGGACATAGGTGACACCCCCAGGGTAAATTTATAGTCGCCCATCCAGTTGTCTAAGTTATGCTTAAATAGGATCATTGAGAAGTTCTGTTTTACATGAATTGGGAATTTGTTCAAGAGGCATGGCAATCTCTGGGAGACATATCTGTCTCTTCAGCATGTCCTGTTAATGTCGCAGGCTAGGTTAAGATCCCTAGAGTAATCTTGGCTTTGGTATATGCCTGTGCCTTAGGACATCCCTGTCCATATGGTCCACAGGTGACAAGCAAGAGATGAATTTCCGATTTCCCATCCATTAGTCCAAATTGTGTTTGAACAGGCTTAAAGAAGAGCTCTGTTTCACATGAATGGGGAGTCGGTTCCAGAGAAGGGCCTGTCCCTTCAATGTGCTTTGTTTAAGTCACAGACAAAGTTTAGATGTTTAGATCAGGTAATTATAGTGCTGTTTGTTTTGTGAATGTGTAACAGATCTATTAGGGCTGGATAGGCATAGATTGCCCCTCAGTAATCTGTAGGAGGCTAAGTCCAGGAACAGGGCTTTGAGGTGGTATTATTTACAGTCTGTATTCTTTTAGTGAGGAACCTATGTGGCCACTCCAACTATTGCAAATGCCTGGTCAGATACATACTGAAGTGTGCCCTGTATTTGATTATCAGTATAATGAGGCTGAGTATAGTGGGACTATGATCTCCTTAGATATGGATGCCATGCCCTTACTTATAAGCTGTGCCACATAGAAAGATTTTCTCACTACTATGGACACATGGTGATCAAAGTTCAAGTTACTGTCAACCTGAGATCCCAAGTCCCTTACCCCCGGGTCTACTCTTAGGGGAGAGTTATCAAAGTTGTAATATGCAGGGCTGGTTATCTTCCCAAAGGGTATAATTATGCATTTTTTTGCATTGAGTTTTAGGCCATGGTTCTGGAACCAGTTATTTGTCTCTGTCAAACCCTCCTGGAGGATACCGACATCTTTGGGGGATTCAATTATTGCACTCAATTTGCAGTTGTCAGCAGATTTGGTCAGTCAAAGGACCTCTGCATTTTCCTTGACTTCAAAGAAGTATATTCCAAACAGGAGAAGTCCCACTACCAAGCCCTGTGGGACACCACTAGCAACAGACCTCTTGGTGGACGTGGATTCCCCAAACTAACTTAATGTGTCTATCTGTGAACCATTTGCCAATCCATCAAGTGACATAGGGTGTGATGCCCTTGCACTGGCCCAGCAATCAAGGAGCCTCAATCCTCACCACTAACACCAGTGAGGGGGTGTCCCTATAGGGAAAGGATAATAAATACAAACACAGTAAAGTACAATTTCCCTTAAGAGCACACAGAGATCATAGTCAGTCTGGGGCTGGTTTCTCCCTTTCTCTCCAGGTCCCCAATACGACTCCCCACTGGCACAGCTATAAGGTCCAGATCTCAGCCTAGTGGGCAAGATAAAACCTCTAGCACCCTGTCTGTCCAACCAGTGCTTCATGTTCCTGCCCAGGTATCTGACATACACACACTTTGAGATAAGAGTTAATTACAACCACACAGACACTCCTGGGGAAGGGTGCCACAGGTTCTCCAGCTGTGCCTCTTTTCTGCTCAGTCTAAAAGATAGTACCAGCTGCCACCACCCACTATCAGCTATTCAATGACCCTTTGAAAGGGTGTCCAATTATTACTGTGCAATATTATTATCCAAACAGTAAGTGTGACTGAACAGTCAAGACTTATTAGCGTGACTTGGTACAGTATCACTATATAAATGCAATGTACTCTAGAGCTTAAATTAACTCTACATAAAACAGCCACAGTTGAAAGGTTTAAAAATATTTAATAATAAATAATAAAAACACAAGACAACACTTCTTACTACACAGTGCCAGTCAAGAGTTCAGAGATCACAAAGAAATACTTAAAATAATACCGTAGAAAAGTTCTGACATCACAGAAAAACAAAGGAGTCTAATCTTCTTATTTCCTAGCTATATCTAAGAGAAAACACAGCTCTAAATAACTTACATCTAGAGCAAGACAGTGCTGGTGATGTTGGATGTTCTCAAGACAAATAATCTGAGCTCTCTGATTCTTTCTCTTTAAATTGATAACACAGAGCTGCTTCACATGACACCATTCTTCACACTTCTCTGGTGTTCCCAGGCTAACAGAAACTACATTTACATTCTTTACACCTGGTCAGAAACCAAAGCAATAAAGGACATTTATACATGCAAATTCTAGCCATTAACTCTGGTCTTAAAACAATAGGCAGGATGCCTCCCTCTAGACATATCGGCTCCAAATTTTGACATCAAAGACAGTCACAAAATGCTTGACTTAGTTTTCTTACAGCAGAGTGCACTGTTGTTACATTTTTGCAATTCAATATCCAATGCAGTCTTTAGACATTTAAGAGAACAAGCTGTGGATTACATTAATATTTACAAATGACAGAATTATCTACAGAAATATATCTGGCTAGGCTGGCAGCCTTTACCTATCTTTACATAGGGATTTATGCCTTAATATGAGTTTGTCTATAATACCAGAATGAGGAATTGTGTCAAATGCCTTTGCCAGGTCAAGGGATGCAGTATGTACCATTTTGCTCTCATCCATTTCTCTAGTGACCTTCTTGAAGAAGTCCACCAAGTTTAGTAGGCATGACCTGCCCTTGACAAAAGCAAGCTGAGACAGATCCAGTGTTTGATGATTTCCTTTGTCTTTGTTTATCAGGCCCACAATCATTCTTTCTATGGCCTTGCATATAAGACTAGTCAAACTTATGGGTCTGTAGTTCCCAGTATTTGTTGATGGTCCACCTTTGCAGTCCTCCATTCCCTAGAGATAAAGCCTGTCTGTAGGCTGTTTTTGAACAGAGATTCTACTGGGCCTGACAGGTCATGTGTCAAGCTATTTAGGAGGCATCCTGGGAAATTATCAAGACCCATTGATGCATTGTTTTTAGCTCTGGAGAGTGCAGTTCTTCAGTGATAGTTGAGGGAGAAATGTTAGGGGGTATTTCCTTGGTGGGTGGGCTGGGGGTTATGGGGGGTGAAATTGGAGCTAAATTATTTGGCCAGCAAATTTGTTATATCCCCTTTTTCAGTGATATGAAGTTCCACTTACCATTAGTTCAGCACACTTTTGGGTGTTCCCTTTAAGGTTGTGTACATAACTGAAAATTGCCATATGGTTAACCTTAGCCTTGGAGACTATTTTTGCCTTGAGTTGACTTTGGTGGACTTGATTAGTCCCCCAGAATTGCTTGTTGAGATTGATGAGGGGGAGTTTTTTGTCTTTTGGGAATTGCCCTTTCTATTTTTGGACTGAATTTTCTTTCTTTTGTTGTGCAACCTATTTACATTAGGGGTCCACCATGGGGGCTTATTTCTGGAGTTTGTCCTAAGTTTATTTTGGTTTGTTACTGCTGTTTCTATGCAGTTATTTACATGCTTGTACAGGATTTCTGTAAACACTTTTGCATAGGCCACCGTGTTCTCTGAGTTTGGAGAGCCTTGTAATTTAACTATGCCATCACTTAACAGGAGGTAGTTAGCCTTGGAAAAGCTCTTAAAGGTTCTGAGGTTTGTTGGTAGTTCAGCCTTTGTATTTATTTCAAAGGTTATCATGTTGTGATCTGATCTGATCAGTAAGGACCTTACACAAAGGGGGTTGCAATGTTCCTCATATTTGTGAGTACCAGATCCAGATCATTTTCACCCCTAGTAAGTGTGTAAACTGACTGTTCCAGGGTGTCTGCATTGACAAAATCCAGGAATCTTTCAGACTGCATGTTAGTGGTTATGTATGTTTCCTAGCATATGGTGGGATAATTGAAATCACCCATGAATATGGAGTTGGGCTGAATTGTGAGGGACTGCAGTACATTCAACAGTCCTCTGCCCATCCTGTGAGAAGTTGTGGGTTTCACAGGCAAGTTGAAACATATAATTTCTGCATAGTATCCTGGGGCTACCTTGAGTCCTTCCCAATGTTTAATTTATCCAAGTCTTTTGTGTATCTAATACCATGATGAGAATTAGCCAAAAGTGCTCTTCTCAGCACCTGCAGTGTGCCCAGAATGAATGCCTTCTGTAATTCATACTGAGTTACATGTATTGATAGCACATCTAAGAAAATCTGTAAATTCTTTGTATTAGATCTGCTACCCTTGCTTCTGCTGGAACTGTCTAGGTATCTTTCTTCCACATTGATCTCGTTTCTGCCTGCAAATCCTGATAGTTTACAACTTTGTATCTCTCGGAACGTAAAACACTGAAATCACTGGGTGTAGTAATTTCAGTGATCAATACTACTTTTTCCTTTTTTTCATGAACTACTACATCTAGTTTTCTCACATCTATTTTTTGAACTGTTGGTAATGGGTGACCCTATGTGATATAAACTTCATGATTCTCTATAATCCTTTGTGGTTTATGTTTCAAATGCTTCTCAGCTACTACTGTATTGTAGTGTTTACACAATCCGCAATATACAGGCCCTCTGCCATGACTGTATCACACACAGAACAAGATGTGCGACTGTTTCCAGTTCTTTTATTTTTTACAGAACCTGCATTTGTCTGTTTCACCCACATGTTCAATGGACTTTGTAAATCAAGGTGTACATAGTCCAATCTCCTGGGCCATCTTTTGCTATCAGTTCACCTCTCCTTAACCATTCCTCCATCAAATCTTGTTCAATATGATATTATTTCAGGAGATCTCTGTATTTTCCACTGTATTTATGGATTTTCTAATTTTCTTTCCTTCTCATCTGATCCTTTCCCTTATCTTTTTTTTGGCACTTTCAATTGCTGTCTGCTTTTTGTCTTATTATAGTTTAATTTCCATTCCTACTTCACACCAAAACACATCTGCTAAACTAATCAAGAATGTCATCATAGACTTCTTTTCCTCGTGTTTTAAAACTTTCACTATGTTTGGATCTAGGGAGGAGAGCAGATATTTTATGCAGTCCCACAAATGCATATCTATACATGTAATCAGTTTCCAGGAGGCCCAGACCTCCTTTGGAGCATTTGATTAGTATGGGTCATTTTTCTTGTTTTTCTGAACAACTGATCCAATACCTTTTGGGACCAGTCAGTCACCCCATAACTGTAAGTTAGAACAGGAAAAGCAAACTGGTTTATAACTTGGACTTTATTCCTTGACATCAAGGTAGTTTTCAAAATTAGTTTTAGTCTTCTGAAGAATTCTTTACTGAGTTTTATTCTCCCTTTTTCATATTTTGTTGAAGATCATTCATTTGTTCCCACATAAGTTGTACATCCCCTCCTGTTCACGTTCTTTTATATCACATTCCTGCCCCAGATTAATATTTTCTTGATGCTGCAGCTTTCCTGTTTTAACTATTGCTTTTGCACATTTATCCAGACCAAATGATATTCATATATCACCTGAGAAAGTTTTAATCATTTGAAAGCATGCTTTCAACTCCTTATCTGATAAACTATATAATTTTAAGTCATCCACAAAAAGTAGATGGGATGTATTTAAACAAGGTTGGTTTCTGGGAGCCAAATTGTAACCACTAGTAAATAGCTTCATGGGTTATGGACATGATAAAAGAGCAGGGGTGAGAGAGAATCACCCTGAAACATCCATCTTTAAATTTTCATCCATGGGATAATATTTTGCGTTTTATGGCTCAACTGCAAAGTGGTTTGCCACTGTTTCATGGTCGCTGTAATGTAATTGATCAATGTAGATTGTGTCTTATACATCTGTAAGCAATCCTTTATCCATTTATCCTTCGTGCAGTAAGCCATGCCTGATGTAGCTCTTGTCAGAGGCACTCAAGTGGCATTTTTACTAGATTCCCAAACTACCTCATCTCACTCCACACAGTCAGGCATACAGCAGCTGTACTCCAAAGATACTCAGGAACTGCTGAGCTCCTCATTCTCCCTTGGAGACTAAGATAAGCAACTCTGAGAGGAAATCTCATTTCCTCAACTAGTATACTATCCAAGGCTTGTGACCATTGGGAATGGAGACACAGATTGACCAGTAAGTTGACAGTGACATTGTATGAGTCAGTAATTGCTTCTCTACCATAGTCCACTACACCATCTGTAGTACTGCCACTACCCCACACTTCCTCTGGTCAGTTTTGTAATTCCTCCCTATATTCACCTGAGAAAAAAACAAAAAAAATGCTTAAACTAATCTATCTAGGGTAGCTGCTCCCCTTAGGGTATAGATAGCAATCTACTATTTTCTGGGAGAGAAACATTAGTTTTGTTTACAAGTGCTGATTTTTCATTCCAGCCACTTCACACTCAACAGCAGACTACTTCAGTATGGGCTGAAGATGAACAGCCACTGAGGTCAAGGGGACAACAAAGTCTGCAAAGATGCAACCTTCACATCTAAAATTGATTTTTACCAAACCATCATCACACCTGCAAATCCTGTCAATAAAAATCAAGAAGAGAAAGGCAGAAGGAGTGATTTTGACAGGGTCATATGCCCATCATGATCATATTCAAGTTAAAACAGTGAATGCAGACACAATTATCACTCTGTAAATACAGGGACTGAAAGGCATGAAGCAGTGACTTTGGAAACCCATAGTATTGTAACACTTTTCCCAATATATTTCTAGGTACATGGTCAATGGTTGTATATCTTCTCTGTGTCCACAAAAAGCATGTAGATCATGCTGCTAGACTCCCATAACCCCTCCAATATCACTACAAGAACAAAGAACTGATGAATAGTTTCAGGCCCAGAAAATAAGCAACATCAACTCCTGAATTATTGTCTTAATTATTAGGTTAATTATCCTTTCCAAAATCCTGGTACAATTTTCCCTAGAGAGGCTGAGTAGCATGTTTCATGTGTAAGATTTTTAGGAATATATCTTTACATTAATTTAATTAATTTTTTCATATTTATATTTTAATCTGTTTGTAAACATTAGTACATTTTTTTAATTTTGCAAAATAAATTTTAAGCATTTTAATATTTTAACTTAAAATCGTGGCCTCTTTTTTCGAAAATGGAGACCAGACCCCCTGCACTTTAATTATCCAGATGTACATAGCCATCTTCCATACAACATTGAAAAGGCACATTCACCACTATCCAGTGGTTTTAGCATTTCCAGCCACCTGTATTCCACACACACAGCATTGATATCCTATAATCCTGGAGGTCTTTAATAACCCCATAGATCTCCTCGCAGAAATGGATACAGTGCCATCTATAGCTTCTTACACTGCATCCTCAAAGGATGGAATGCAAATCAGAGTCACAGGTTCCACAACGTCTTTCTTTTATATGTCAACAGTGTCACTAAAGTCATCATTTCTCAAGTTTTGATGAAAACTCCATGGAAAGTCCACCACCCTTGTCCCATGACTGAGCTACTTGTTAGTTTACAAGAATCTCTTGGAGGTCATCTGCAAGTTGTTTTTCATGATCTTGATAACATTCATCCACACCCAGACCTTTTATTTAGTGACTACCACAGATGAAGCCTTCCTGCCCTTTCTTTATCTGTCTGTAACTCTAGGACAACTGACCACAATAGCAATGCACAGAAGGAGTATATCATTCATTTGATGACTTTCCATACCAGCAGATCCAATTGTTTTAGCCAGAAAAAACACAGACCACTTTTCATTCATAACTCTATAATTATGTTTCAATTATTGAGGCCTTGTATAAGAACTAATTTAAATATTCTTCCCTGGCTTCCCCCAGTATACAAGAGAAGCCCTTCTGGAGGTACTAATTGAACTCAAACTACTCAGAAACATTAGTTAGACAATATCAGGACACCCTTATTACAGATTTTGTTTTTCTGGGTCTGTCCATCTACTGCCATTTTACCTGACCCTACCCCATCACCATGGGGTGCACAACTGAATATGTCTTAGCCTAAGTACCCAAAACACCTCATCAAGTCTGATGGCATAAATACAAAGTTGATCAATGATCTTTAACCCCACACCTCTGGGTACAAAACACACCTATGTTTTAGCCTTATGTCTAAATATCATATACATCAATGACATTCTATGAATAGTACACAATTCCAATAGTAATCCACAATTCAGGCTTGAATCATGCATGCTGATCCTTCTAATCATGCTCCTATTTGCATTTCTATCATTGTCCTATAAATACTGAGATCTCCTAGAAGAACTACAAAGTCATTAGGTCATACAACTGTAAGCACTACATCTATAGCCTTCAAGAAGCCTGAATATTAAAAACAGCTGATAGGTGCATACCCACAAGTAAAACACAGAGGTTTCCTGTCTTCAGTATGTTGTCACATTGTAATGACCCTATTACCTGTTGGGATGGAATTCAGTTTCACAGTACCTATCTCCAAACCCTTCCATTGTCTCCCCCAAGGGGCAATGGCACAATAGGAGAGAGATAGAGAGAAACGACTGCCAGTCATTTAGTTCCAAATTAATACTGTGTGTAAAGGTAAAACCACCTACATCTAGAGGGCACATTTCAACCAGCTATACATCTTTTAAGTCTTTCTCTACAAGAGCAGTGACATTCCATACTGTAAGATCCAAATTCCATTCTCAGCATCTGCTCCATCAAAATCCATCCTATTCTGGCCTGTCATTTGAATGGCCTTGTATCTAATTCCAACCCTTCACCTTTTTGCGTTAATCTCTTGACAGAGTTCTGTGCCTTTTTTACTGCATTCCTCGAAATGTGTTATTTTCTTTTGCAGTCTTCTTTCTTACAGAAAAATGTGTTCAAATCTAGAGAATGCACACTTTGAATATGCAAAAAAAGTTAATATTTTGGTTCATACAGTCATATGTCATAGGTCAGTAATAGGCTGTTGATTCAGGGCACCATTCATAGCCTAGCTACAATACCCAAAATCATAGATACCCATTACCATGACTAACTTATACCTTGTTTTGACCCCTTTCAATGATTCCAGACTGTATATCGATCTTGTCAACAGGTCTTATTTATATATTAGTGGAAGATAAGATCTCATGAATGGGTGTTGAGGGCATTTTTATTTTTGCAGATGTGCAGGAGGTCACATACAACTGGATCCTTCAATGCTCTGTAGGCTAAGCAGAGGCCTTCTCAAAAGTATTTATGAAACAGTAAAGAGAGAGAGAGAGAAAGAGTATTTTAAAGCAGTCTGGGTAACTCATAAAAGACATGCCCTTGATTATCTTAGTGAGAAAATGCTGTAATCTCTCTGGCTAGGTCATATGTTTATACAGGTACATATCAAGGGGGCCATCATATACTATTATGGGCCTGATGAGGAAGGAGTAAAAAAGGGGTGATAACTTTCCTAGATCTGGAAGAAACACCTTTGATGATTATTTTGGCAAGGTTAAAGGATTTTCTGACTCTGGGTACATGGTGAGCATCATAGTCTGTTTTCAGTGAAAGTGCTCAGGTCTCAAACGGCTGAATAATTGTTTTATTTTAAACAATTTTCAAATGGGTGCCACTTATGTAGTGGGTGCACAGGTGCCAAGTTTTGCCAATAGGCACAATGCCACATTTCTTGGCATTAATTGTAGACCAAGATCCAGGCACCACTTATCAGTGCATATTAGTCCCTTCTGAAGAATTTGAAGTTAGTTGGGGAGTTAATGTTAGCCCCAGGCTTGCAGTTAATTGCAAACCTGGTCAGCCACAGACCATTGATGTCAGCCTTGGCAACAGAGGAATAAATATCAAAGAGAAGTGATCCTTGGACCAATCTCTGTGGGACACTGCTGGTAATTACTCTTTCCAGAGTATGCCTCCCACACTAATAGACTGGGTTCTATCAATTAACCAGTTTTCTATCCAGCAGGTAACAGATGAGTTTACATTTAGTTTGATTAGCTTCTCAATAATGCCAGAATGTGGGATGGTATCAAATGATTTATCCTGGTCCAGGTAGGTACTATGAACTGATCTGCAGGAGTATAATGCATCAGTGGCATGTTCAAAGAAGCCCACCAGGTTCAAGAGGTAAGATCTACCTTAAACAAACCAAAACTGGCTTGGCTCCAGGGCTTGTAAATAGCTTATGTCCATGTTTATTTATTTATTGACATTTGTTAACTGGGTTTGTCCAACTGGGCTTTTGGCCCATTTTCAGCAGAGACCCGAGGAGAAAAGCTCCAGTAATACATTTTAAAACAAGTACAATTTTAAACAATATTGATATAATAGCAGTTATAGCAAAACGATTCACATATGTTGGGTTACATGCATAAAGTTAAAGTTGCATTAAAAAGAAGCTAAGTAACAATTTTACATTGATATAGTTCAATAGGTCAACAATAAACATTTTTGTTTGTATAAAATTGTGCAAATGCAGTAGACACATTGGAGAGAGAGGTGTAATGAGGTACTAAGTATGGTCCTTTTGAGGGTACATAAAGGGAAGGAAGGCTAGGTAGGGTCATGGCAAGAGCAGGTTCTGGAATTGAGAAAATAAGCTTTTAGTTCATTTTTAAAGTGTGAGGTGTGGGAGATTGAACGTCAAGGGGAAGTTTGTTCCAAGCATGGGCAAGGGAGTGTTTGTATAGTAGTTTGCCTACTGACCTTTTTGGGTGGTAGATATCAAGTAATTGTTGGTTAGAAGTATGGAGGGTCTGGGATGGGATGTAGATTGAGACTAAGGAAGATAGAGATGGACAGAAGGAGGGTTTATAAAGAATAGGGTGTAGCATATGAAATTGATAAGATAGCAGAAACTGGGGAAGTTCAAGCCATTGAAGAATGTTTAAAGAAATGCAGTGGTGTGAGTTGTATGGGGAGTTAGTAATGAATCTGGCTATTTTATGGTAAGTCTGTTGCAGTTTGTTTAGAGTGGAGGCCTGGATATTGGTAAGAACTGGGGCAGCGTATAAGAGGGAGGGGAGGAGGAGTTCCTGGCCCAGGGTAAGTCTAGATGCAGGGGTAGGAATTTTTTGTTCCGATATAGCAGACCTAGTTTCTGGTTTGTTTATTTTATACATTGGAGTATGTGTAGGTTGAACTTGAGTTTGGCATCGATAATGACCCCTAGGCGTTTTGTGTGGGTGTCATGTTGGATATTTGTATTGTTAGAAGATGTAATAAAAAAGGAGGTTTTGTGATGAGAAAGAGAACGGGGAAGGAAAAGTAGAAGTTGGGTCTTTTTGGGATTTAGGATCAATATGTTGTGAGAGAGCCATTGTTCAGTGGATAGTAGGGCCTGTTGGGTCAGGGAGTGTAGTTCAGGAATGTTATTTGAGATGGCTATAAGTGTGGAGTCATCGGCATACTGAATAAGGGAGGATTCTTTGCATGAGGTGTAAAGATCATTGGTGAAGATGTTAAACAAAAGGGGTCCCAAGATGGAGCCTTGGGGAACACCAGTGGAGATGGGAAGGAAAGGTGAGGAGGATGAGAGCCATTTTACAGATTGTTCCCTGCCAGATAGGTAACTATTAAACCAGGCAAGTGCGGAGGGGGATAGGTGGAGATTTGCGAGTTTGGATAGTAGTAGAGGATGAGAGACAGTATCAAAGACTTTGGAGAGATCTACGAAGAGACAGGAAATGAGTTTATTGTTGTCTAGGGCCTCTGCAATGATATGAGTGAAGGAGAGGAGGGCAGTGGTGGTGCTGTGGTGAGGACAAAATCCATGTTGGGTAGGGGTAAGTAAGTGGTGTGTGAAGAGGTGATTGAGAAGCTGTGAGTGAATACATTTTTCTAATATCTTGGAGAGGGGGGACAGAATGGCAATGGGTCGGTAGTTTGAGGGGTCAGTGGAGTTTCCACCTTTATGAAGAGGGATAGTGAAGAAAGATTTCCAAAGGGTGGGGACAGTTGATTCCAGAATAGATTGATTAATTAGTATAGATACAAGATAGGCAATTGAGTCAGCAGCAAGTTTAAGGAATGTAGGAGATAGATTGTCAGTGGAAGGAGAGCAAGGTTTTAGCTTGAGTAGTAGAGATTTGATGTAAGTAATGGGAACTGGCTCAAAAGAAAACAAAGTTGTGTTAGTCGGACTTGGAGAGGTGGGTGTCGAAGTAGAGTTTGGCTTAGAGGTTATCAGATTTTGGATGGAAGAGATAAAGTGTTTATTCAGGAGGGTAGCTGTTTCCTGAGAGGAAGAGTTAGGGTATGGGGAGGGATTAGAGGGCTTTCCAGAATAGAGGATGTTGTTGAGAGTTGACCAAAATTTTCGAGGATTGGATTTGTTGTTAAGCTGAGCAGAGCTATAGTATAACTTTTTGTCATTAGTTGTATGTTTTTTTGCAAGGTTCCTCAGTTGCCTGTATTTTTGAAGAAAAGGTGGTTGTTTAGTTTTAGTCCAGGTTTTCCAAGCATGATCTCTTTGTTTCATAACGGACCTAGTCTCTTTGGAGAGCCAGGGAGCATGGTTTGATTTTACTCTGATCTTCCTAGAGGGAGCTAAGGAGTTTAGAGTATTCATGAAGATGCTATTGAAAGTGCTTACAGCATCGTTTAGGGGGAGGTGTTTTAGGATGGACCAATCTATGTTGTGGAGAATGGAGTTAAATTGGGATGAATTGAAAGTCGATAGTTTTCGACAGTCTTTGATAAGGTGGGGTTTAAGAATATGGGAGTAGTGTCTTAAGATGGTGGTAGGAAGATGATCACTGAGGGAGTCAGGTAGGGTGGTGGGATTGTGGTATTGGTGGGGGGAATTGGTAAGGATCCAGTCTATGATGGAGCTGGAAGTGGAATTTTTATGGAAGCGAGTGGGAGATGTTATAAGTTGGTGGAAGCCGTGTAGGTGGATACTGAGTTGGGGGGAGTCAGTTGTGAGTTTGGACCAATCAATGTTGACATCACCAAGGATAAGTGCCTCATATGGTATGTTGTGGGAGAACCAGGATAGGATGTTTTCAAGAATGGGCAGATTGTTACCAGGAGGAAGGTAGATAGAGGCAATTGCAAGTTTTTTGTGGGGATTCAGATGGCAGTTAAGAATGATGATTTCAGCTGGGAGGAAGTCAGGAATTGGGGAAGGGTATGGTGAGAGGTTAAGAATGTTTGAGTAGAGTATGGCCACACCACCACCTTTTTTACAGGTCTAGCATATCAGAAGATATTATAATCTGGTGGGAGTATTTCACTATTTGAGATTTGTGGCTTGAGACAGGTTTCAGATAGGCAGAGGATGTGAGGGGTATTGAGAACTATCCATGAGTGCAGCTAAGTGACTTTATTTGCTAGACTCTAAATATTCAATGAGTAAATAGTTAAGTATTTGGATTGGGAAGATTGTTGTGACTGAGGTTGGTGACTGTTAGAGGAGTAAGATGGGGCAATGTAGAGGTAGTTTTGGGGAGAGAAGAGGGGCCAGGGTTGGGATGGATATCTCCAGAACAAAGTAGGTTTTTAGTGAGGAGAGAGTGTGTAGTAGATGCTAGATGGAGTCTGTATAGTTTTGACTTTGCTTTGTGGGAAGGTTTAAAAACCTGTATTATGGATAGTTTATATAGACTTGAGATAGAGGTAGTAAACAGATTAGGGGAGATAGTAAAAGATGGAGTAGTTGGATATATGTTGTATGAGTGAGAAGTTGGTGAACATAGGAGTGGGTCAGTGAGATTGGAGTGGTAAGAGGTGGAGATAGAGAGAATAAGGAGTAGTGTAGAAGATATTAGAAAATAATACATGTTGGAATAAAATATGGTCAGATACAGTAGGTAGAGAGACAGTGGTATAGGGGAAGTGCTGTTGACAAGATTGGCAGATTAGTAAGGTGGTTGTGGCAATAGGCAGGAAGTGGAATTGTAGTGGCTAGTGGGACAGGAAGAGGAGGGATAGTTAGGTATAAAGGTAATTGTAATGGGGTGGGTGGGAATGGGGGTAGGGTAGAGGAACAAAGTGAGCCCAAGCGTAGCGAGGGCAAGCGGAGCTGGGCTAGCACACTGGTCAAGATGAAGTCATAGAAACAATCAGAAAAGATAGTGAAAAACTAGCTTGAGAGACAAGGATATAAAGTTTCTAAAGGTATAGTCACCAGAAATGAAATAAAAAGAAATAAAATATGAGAGGTAAGCTTACAAAAGGACATTGGCCTCAAGCTACACCAGTAGATTTACTTGAAGCAAACCCAGTGCTGTATGGTTAAAATAAGCTACAATAGAGATGAGGCTTTGCAGTGGGAGAGAGAGGTATTACTAGCAGCTAAAAGCAGGGCAAAACATAAAAAAAAACATTTATATGTAAGAGTCTGAAGACAGTAAAATAGGGCAGGTGTACTAGGAAAGGCAATTATGAGTGAGGCTAGAAATGAATTCAGGGAAGGGTAAAGTGCAGAACAGGAGAATATACACAGAAACAGTATGAGGATAGTCGGTAACCAAAGAAAAAGGATAGGAGCTGCTGGTGTCTGCTTTTTGTGGTGACTAGCAAAAAAAAAACACTGTAAATTCTTGTTGTGCTTATATAAAGTCTAGCATTAATTTAAAGATTAGCTTATGTAGTAGTTATTTACTGGGACACATACTTCAGTGATATTATTTTAAGCTTAAAATGGTGGCTTTCGGACAGATAGTTAGAGTTGCAGGGTATCTGTTAAGGTCCTCAAACCTGTGTTGCCTGTACTGTGGCCAGGAGAAAAATGCAGGGAAAAATCCACTAGGGCTATAAAAACAGAGAGGAGGGAGATTAGTTATGAGCAAGTAATTCAGGAAAAGAGCGAGAGACAAAAATACCATGGGTAGAGAGAAAAAAATTAATACAGCTAGGCAGAGACAGTATACCTAGCATTAATTTCCATTGTATGAGTGTCGTACACACATAGCTAACTAAGAAAACAGCAGTGTTTACACCTATGCATAAAGTAATGCAGAACAACGGTAGTTAACAACAGCACAGTGTAGATATACACAAGGCAATAATTCACAAAGCAGGAAAACAGAAATCCAGAATACTGAGGACAACAACAATTGGTACACTTTCAGGCAACAGTTCTTCCTTTTACTTTAGTGCTACACAAAGAAATTACAGTGAAAATACTACAGATACATCTAAATGTGAAGTTAAGGTGCTGTTGCTCCTTGCAACAAGAAACTTAGTTGGTAAATATTCACATTTACAGTTTTCTTTGATTAAAAAACAAGAAATAAAATGAGTACAATTCAAACGCTAAGCTACCCATAATCATAAGGTGCTGGAGCTCCTTGTGACAGGGAAAATAGAATTTAAATATTCACAAAACTAGAGTTGCGAGAAAAAGTACACCAGAAACTGCATATGCTAGCAATATTAATCTCAATATAATCACAAAATACTATATGACCTAAAGCAGATAAAGCAATAGCATAATCACCAAATATTGTAAGATTTAAAGCAGTTAAGGCAACAGAAAAGACATCACAAAACAGTTAATGCCAAAGAATCAAAAGTTTACCTTACACAGAGCAGCAGATGCTCAGCAGCATGAAGGGGAAAGAAGGTTTCAAAATGGCTCCTGCTGTTTTGAGGCACCTATGAAGACTAGGAAGAGGAAGTGAGGTGAGAGGGAGGGGTAATGACTAATACTGGGCTGGGCTAGCACCCTGGTCAAGATGAAGTCATAGAAACAATCAGGAAAGTTAGTGAAAAACTAGCTTGAGAGACAAGGATATAAAGTTTCTAAAGGTATAGTCACCAGAAATAAAATAAAAAGAAATAAAACATGAGAGGTAAGCTTACAAAAGGACAATGGCCTCAAGCTACACAAGTAGATTTACTTGAAGCAAACCCAGTGCTGTATGGTTAAAATAACTACAATAGATGGGGGCTTTGCAGGGAGAGGGAGAGGTATTACTAGCAGCTAAAAGCAGGGCAAAACATAAAAAAACATTTATATGTAAGAGTCTGAAGACAGTAAAATAGGGCAGGTGCACTAGGAAAGGCAATTATGAGTGAGGCTAGAAATGAATTCAGGGAAGGGTAAAGTGAAGAACAGGAGAATATACACAGAAACAATATGAGGATAGTGGGTAACCAAAGAGAAAGTATAGGTGCTGCTGGCATCTGCTTTTCATGGTGACTAGCAAAAAAAAAACACTGTAAATTCTTGTTGTGCTTATAAAGTTTAGCATTAATTAAAAGATTAGCTTATGTAGTAGTTATTTACTGGGACACATACTTCAGTGGTATTATTTTAAGCTTAAAATGGTGGCTTCCAGACAGATAGTTAGAGTTGCAGGGTATCTGTTAAGGTCCTCAAACCTGTGTTGCCTGTACTGTGGCCAGGAGAAAACCGCAGGGGAAAAATCCACTAGGGCTATAAAAACAGAGAGAAGGGAGATTAGTTATGAGCAAGTAATTCAGGAAAAGAGCGAGAGACAAAAATACCATGGATAGAGAGAAAAAAATTAATACAGGTAGGCAGAGACAGTATACCTAGCATTCATTTCATTGTATGAGTGTCTTACACACATTGCTAGCTAAGAACATGTTAATAAGTTCCGTAATTATGTGGTCCATTGTTTTGCAGATAAGGCAGGTGAGACTTATAGATCTATAACTTCCTGTAGTTGGATGCCTACCCTGAATTTAGTGGAGAGGGTGAGGCTTAGTAGCAAGTCTACCACACAGTATCTGGTGCTGACAAGAAGACAGCCTAGCACATTATCAGGACCTAAGGAGTAAGTGTTTTTGACTTTGCAGAGGATACCAGGAGCTGCTGAGTGGAGTGGTGTGGGTATGCTAATAAGCTAGGAAAACTTAGGGAGAAACAGAGGTGTAAAGTTAGAGCTGAATCTGTCCACTGAAATTTTGGCTATCTCGTCAGGGTACTAGTAAGTGTTTTTGTTATTTATTAGCTCTGAGCATTGCTTGGCATTACCTCCAAGGTTTCTGACATAGCTGAAGACAGCTTTGTGGTTTGCCTTATTAGACATAGCATAAAGCTCACACAAAGTTATTTGTACTTTCGTACACACACACCTGCATACATCATACCTCTCCGTTATCCTAAGTCTGCAGAACATCCCTGATATTGCCACTTTCATTTTATCAACCGAGTTAACTGCAAGACCTTTTAGCAGAACGTTCATTTTATCAAACATTTGGCTGGATAAATGTGCTGCCAAAAAGGTAAAAACCTTTCCCTAACAGTACCACTAATCAAGATACACAGACAGAGAACATAAACAAATACACACACCCACTACAGTATTACTATCCACAAACCCAACTCTAACCCTAAACAGACAAAGCGTTCATGCTCATACACACACACACACACACACACACACACACACACACACACACACACACACACACACACACACACACACACACACACACACACACACACTCCATCCACAAACACTGGCCTAAAACTATTCCCTTACCTAATCCCTAACCATAAGCATGCACATACACACTCCCGTATCTCACACACATCCACTTATCTTTTCCAGTAGCAGAGACATTCAGCAAGCCAGATGTTTGATAAAGTAGACATCCGAAAAAAAAATACAGGTAAGTTTGTCTGGTAAAATGAACAGCTGATAACATTAATTGGTACCATTACATTTTGTTTGGTCTCATATTATTTTTGTTAAAAATGTTTTGGTGTCATTAGTGAAGGTTTTGTTGAGTGGTGAAATCATCAAATTGTGCATTACAGAATGTAAGGTATTTGTGGGTGAAGAAGAATGCTGAAACTTGGTTTAGTGTGTGTATGTGTGTTTTCCAAGGCTGCATTTAATGGTTACAGAAGCTCCATGAAATAGTGTTCTCTGTAAGAGCTGTATCATGTAGCCCTGTGACTTTCCAAATTCCCTTTGAATTTTGTATGACTTTGCCCCTTAACTAAGTCACACATCTCTGGTGACCCCAAAAACATGTTGTTGTTGTATCTAGTTATTCATAACTGGGGAGAAAAGCTTAAATAAATATAATACAAATATGCATCAGTTAGAATAAAAGACATCCTGGAACATTAGGAATATAATGAGAGCTTACTGCACTGACAAATGTCAGATATCGTTGGAAGAAGTAAAGGATTTTTACAAACCATCTGGGAAAAGATAGATTTTTATGTAAATTGGCATTCCAGAGGTGACGAGAGCAGGTAGTATAAAATATAAGGTCATTTGAACTTACATGCATGTAAATTAAAAAGAGTGCTGTTGGAAAAGGAACCACTACCGTTCTCTAATGATGGCTAATTTAGAGATATAACCGAATGGTTGCCATATCGGTGGAATTAGGCATCTCCCCAGGTGAGGTGAATCGGATGATTAGGAGTATAAGCTAGTATTCCTATATCTATAGCAGTTGTATCAAAATGCAAAATATATTTTGTTTCCAAAACAGTACTGTCATGATAATCAATGCACCAGAGAACTGAATGTTCTCTTGTATAAATTCATTAAATAACTACTCAATTAGCCAATAAAAGTGATTTCTGACTTTTATAACTTATTCTTACATTAAAGTACAGTTTTCAGTCAGTCTTTTAGTGATAGTGCAAACTTGCTATGAGCAGTAGTGGTTATTCATTGGAAGGGAATAATTTTCTGCTGTTTTTGAGGGACAGACATTATTGGCTGGAGCCCTAACTACTTTCTTATTAGTT
This sequence comes from Protopterus annectens, assembly GCF_019279795.1. Lineage (NCBI taxonomy): Eukaryota > Metazoa > Chordata > Ceratodontiformes > Protopteridae > Protopterus > Protopterus annectens. The sequence goes on along the minus strand of NC_056735.1, from coordinate 529,547,647 downwards.
CTTTCACTTCTTCACTCATTTTAAATAGTGGGTGATGACTCTATGTGCAACACTACAAAACGCTGCCTCCTCTGTCTCCATCAATCCATACCTCCTACCTAACTAGTGTGGAGACCCTATGCTTCAAGGCAAACACCATTCTCCTAGGAGACTTTAACCATCCCTCCATAAAATGGGAGTCTTAGACATCCTCAAACACGTATACCTAGACATTTCTGGACTTCATCAATGCACATTCTCTGAACCAGTTATTAGAAAACCTTAGTGAATCCTCCTCATAGTTATAGCTGTATAAACCACATATTTAAGCAGCAGTACTTCATCAACTCAAAGGTGATCTGACTGACAAATTAATCTAATTATTTTCTGCCTGTCTTGTGTGGTGCTCAAACCAAACTTTCTCTATTCACACTTTATATATCCCAAATCAATACCTTACCTATGAGCCAAACTGCTCTTTTTCAGTTGTTGCATCAAGAGACTCTGATCTTGCAATAAGAGACATATTGCTCCTCATGTACTGGCTTATATTGTTCTTTCAGACAAACAGCACACCAGTAGATCAACTCCAAACCTCTTGGGGTGATATCCCACAGTAGAATGGACATTCTTAGACAATGTAGAAATTGTCTCAGGTTTACTGACACCAATCTACTACTTCAACAAACTGACACAGTGTGTGAGAGATGTAGTTATGTTGCTGGAGGCAAAGCTCTCAGATGAAGCCTTTACAAAAACAATTAGTATCACACAACACCACATTAAACAACTCACACATAGCTCAAACCAAATGCATACCATATGCTGAGGCTCTTAAAACTAGCTTACCTAAACCACAAAGGCCTCTTAAATGTAACCAAATAAACAAATACCCTCAGAAACCTACACAGACTCACAAAAATTCAGAAAGCATCCACCATGAAACATACATCTAAGAGTCACACTGTCTCAGTTCAAAAGCCTATAAGGCATTCCTCTTCTTAGTCCAATATCCTAGTCATAGATAACTCCACAGTGAGACACAACAATACACCACTCACCAGACTGTGCAAAGAGAGGGTCAAAGTCAGTTACCTATCAGGTACTTGGGTTCAGCACATCATACATGCACTAACGTCCACACTTCTGTGAACACACCCCTGGACTAAATAAAAAAAAAAACACACACAAGTTTTGCCTACAACACACCCACCCCCACAAAAACACCAGACTCCTACACTACCCCATCCCACATTTTAGCAGTGGAGCTGCACCCCCCCTGCACTCCCCCCCACATGGGGGGGATGTGCCTCCCCCCTGAAACTTAAATATACCAACTCCAAGATTACACTACATTGTAGAAAAGGGCAGACACCCATGGCACTCCCACATCTTCCAGAGAGCTGCCCAGTGAACTGTACATTTACAGTATCTCTATTCCTTCCACTACTGTTGCGGTGGAGGAATAGGACGTCCTTTCAGTTCGCAGAAGTGTGGTTTGATGATATGGAGTTTCGCTCTTCTGCAGTTTTGATACATTCGTCTCAATGAACTGCGATTACGCACTCTGTGGATTCGATGTTATAAGGTAGACCCATATATATATATATATATATATATATATATATATATATATACATATATATATATATATATATATATATATATATACATATATATGTGTGTGTGTGTGTGTGTATTTTTCCCCCCAATGCAATGGCCATAATGAGTACTGAGGCAGCCTGTTGGTGAATGTGACAGACCCCATCTATTGTTTGATTACAGGTAATGACCTTTGACCTCTCATAATAGATCACCACTCCATTCTGATTAGCCCACCCATTCAGTTGCTACCTGCAGCCCCCTTGGTTTCCAGTCACCAGCTGCCATTTATTTATTTATTTATTTATTTGACATTTGTTAACTAGGTTGGTCTGACTGGGTTAAAAGCCCTTTTTCAGCAGAGACCTGAGGAGAAAAGCTCCAAACAAATACAATAGCCTCCAGGCTAGTTGCTCAGCATAATGCATCCAAGGTTATCCAAGTGCAACTAACTCTGGGCAAAACTGCAATCCAAATTGTAACTTGCTACAGATCCCCCACCATGCCCAAGGATTCCCACTCCTCTTTTCTTGATGTACTGGGAAATATTAGGCTTCAACCAAACACCCTAATAATGGGCAACTTCAACTACCCCACCATTAACTGGGAAAACTACCCATGTACCAACTCCTTAGCTCAACGCTTTCTGGAATTCATAAACTCAAATGCCCTGGATCAACTTATCCACACTCCCACCAGGGGCAACAATATCCTAGACCTAGTCATTACCAACATGAGTGACTGGTGTTCCACACCTGAAGTCAACTCCTCTTTGGTCCGATCTGACCATAAGCTAATCACCCTTGATATCCACATCCCGCCCCCACCCCCCATTAAGGAAACCATGGTAAAAAATTTCTCCAAAGCCAACTTCATGCTTCTTAAGACAGAACTGGTGAACATCATGACACCCATGCAGATAGACAATACAGTTACAACTGCTGAATCCCACATCAATGCACTCCATAAGCACTTACACGAGTGCATGGATAGTGCCATCTCAAACAGAACCAAGATGCTATCTTCCAAAAAAAGGAAGTCAATCTGGTGGTCCCCTGCCAGAAACAAACTGTACAACAGAAGGAAGAAACTGTTGCAAAAGAGAGTAAAATCCCATGAGTGGAGGAGCTCTTTGGTCAGCCTCAGTAAGAAGCTGAGATCCCTTATAAGATCCTCCAAAGCTAGCTATGAAAACAAAATTGCCACTTATTCTAAGGACAACCACAAAGCATTCTATAGCTATGTCAAGAATCTTGATGGAAACACCCAGATCTGCTCTGAGTTACAGCACGACGGCATGAAAATTACAGAACCAACTGATATTGCCAACATCCTGGCAGATAGGTTCAGTGTTAACCTTACCCCCCCACCCCCTAAAGGGCCCATATCTATACAGGAAGAATGCAGAGTCCCTGTAATCACAACTACACAAGTAAAAGCTGCACTCTCTAAAGCCAAAAACACAGCATCCATGGGACTGGACAACATCCCAGGCTGCGTTTTACATGAACTTCAGAACGAACTGGCTCCTCACCTAAGCACCATGTTCAATAATAGCCTCGCATCAGGCTTTGTGCCCACTGAATGGCACACAGCAACAGTTATCCCACTCCACAAAGGGGGAGCCACCACTGATCCCGGAAACTATCGCCCTATTAGCCTGATGAGCCTGGTCTGCAAAGCCATGGAACATATCATCATAAGCAAAGACATTGGTAACCTCCAAACTCTGGATCCCACCCAGTTCGGGTTTGTGAAAGGCAGATCATGCCTCCTGAACCTGATCAACTTATTTGAGGCCGTCACCAAAGCCGTGGATGAGGGTAAGGTGGTTCACACAGCCTATCCTGACCTTGCCAAGGCTTTTGACACCATCCCCCATTCTGGAATTATAGCTAAACTCACTAAACTAGGTATAAATCCCTACATCACAAGATGAGTTGCCAAGTGGCTCACTGAAAGAACCCACACTGTAAAAGTTGCAAACTCCAAATCTGACCTCAAACCAGTGACAAGTGGAGTACCAGAGGTTCATTCCCGGGACCTCTCCTGTTTGGTATCTACTTCTCTGAAGTACAGTCTAATATAGAAGGCCTTTGGCTAATGAAGTTCACAGATGACTGCAAACTAGGAGCCATAGTCAAGTCCCCAAATGATGTGGACAGCCTACAGAAGGGCCTCGCTGAGACAGATGCCTGGTGTCAGAGCCATGGCCTCAAGCTCAATGCCAAAAAGTGCAGTGTCATCCTCTTTGGTAAAAAATCTGTACCCATGAACTACCACATAGGCAGCAATCTACTTAACACCGAATGTGTGATAAGAGACCTTGGGACCCACGTGGACAGTAGTCTCTCCTTTGATAGTCACATTGCCACAATAGTCAGGAAGTCCTTCTACATGGCACACCTCATCATAAAAGGGTTCTCATCCAGGAAAAAAGAGGTCATTGTTCCCCTCTACTTGACACTCGTTAGACCCATTATAGAGTACAATGCCCCTTTTGGAATGTACCTCACAAGACATCCACAGCAGCTGGAAAGGCCACAGAAGTATCTCACAAAGAGGATTACTGGCCTCAAACAAATGCTCTACACTGACCATCTCAAAAAACTCCAGCTTTACTCCGTAGCATATCGCCTACTCCGAGGTGATCTCTGTCTAACATATAAAGCTATGTCAAACCCAGAGCTGTTGGACATGCTACACCTAAAGAAATCCCAATCCCTCTGAGCTACATGCTCTAGGGACCTAAACATTGTCACCACAATAAACAGAACATGCTGGAGGGACAGATTCCTGTCCCCGAGACTTCCTATACTCTGGAACAGGCTACCCATCTATGTCAAGCAAGGTTCTTTATTAGCACTCTTCAAAATCTTGATGAGTGGATGGGAAATAGGAAATACATCCTGGGGAACACTTCTGTGTCTCTGCTCGACAGTGGCACAGGAAAATAACTTTCTTGGGTGGCATAAGTTAGGGAACCTTGTTGGCTAGGCTTATGCAGGCCCTTGGGGCGATAGCCTAGTACCTACCTATGAACCTAGGAAGCAATGTTAAAACTTATACAACTACAAAATACAAAACTCAACCAGAACATGAGATACAGCAGCAAATCAAGACTTATTAACAAAAAAATTAAAGAGTTGTATTTACACAGAGAAACACTACAATTACTATCTAGGCAAATAATCAGCCAGTAAAGAAATGAAATGAACAATTCACAATATCTGTTTGATTGAAAGAAAACAGGATTATTTATAGATGTAGACAGTTTAGTGTAAATAATGTAACAAAGTACTAAGGGAGATTCAGGAGCAAAGGATACTAAGGAGGAATATATCAGGTTGGAGAAGGGCAGGGGCAGGTTCATGTGTTAATCATGTAATCTTTTAGTGTTTTTTAAAACTGAGACTTTTAGAGATGGCTCTAAGGTCTGGGGGGAGTTCATTCCAGGAGCAGGCAACAGTGTAACTATATAGAATTTGCTTATTGGGCTTATAGACTTCCAGGAGATGCTGGTCTACACTTCAGAGACAATATTTGGGGGTATAGGTGGAGATTAGGGTAGAGAGAGCAGGGCAGAGGGAGGGATTAGCTAGCATTGAGTGGGTAAGGTGAAGCTGTGGAAGTAGGAGTTGGTTATGTACTTCTGGCCATAGGAGATTTTTTAGAGCAGTACAATGATGGGAGGGGTAAGGTACATTAGCAGCAAACCTAACGATTTTATTATAGGTGGATTCGAGTTTGGCCATGAGGTTAGGTTGCAGATTAGTGAGTATAGGTGCAGCGTAGAATAGAGTAGGCAGTAGGAAAGCTTGATAGCCTTTTGAGGCCATTGGTAACCATTAGGGTGCCTCATGACTCTGCATCCTATTCAACATTATATCCCACGTAAGTATGCTAGTGGAAAACAGCATTGATCTGCTGAGAGCTCCCTCATGTCTTTATTAGTTACTGACAGGAAAATCAGGCTTCAGATATCATGATAAAGCTACTTTTGTTCAGTAGAAGCTAGGATTTAATGTAAACAAGTGGGAAGCTTTGCAGTGTAGAGTTAGGAAGTTCCAATCGCAAAATGCACTTGCTCAAACCACTCCTTAAAATGGAGAACATCGACATTTGTGCTGTAACAGAGACGTGGTTCAAGGCAGCAGAAAGCACCCCTGCACTACCAGGCTATAACTCATTCCACACCTTTCGGCCCCAGAACTTGGACTGAAGCTCCAAAGGCGGTGGTGTTTCCATATTCATAAAGGACGCACACACCTCCAGAATGGTAGCCCAACATTACACATCGGAGATACTTCAAGTGCAGCTAGCATTGGGTAAGACAGCGATTCAGGTCGTAACCTGCTATAGGTCCCCAACCATGTCCCAAGACTCACACTTCACATTTCTAAGCACCCTGGAGAATATTAGGGTCAAACCTAATACTCTCATACTGGGCGACTTCAACTTCCCCTCCATTAACTGGGAAAACTATTCATGTACCAATACACTTGCCCAACATTTCCTGGAATTCATTAATTCCAATGCCCTGGACCAGCTCGTTCTTACCCCCACTAGAGGTAGCAACATCCTTGACCTGGTCATTACTAACATGGGCGACCGTTGTTCTATACCAATAGTCAGCTCCTCCCTGGTGAGATCCAACCACAAACTAATCACCTTGGAAATCCACATCCCTCCCACCTCTCCCACAACGGTAGCTACCTTGAAAATCTTCTCCAAAGCTAACTTTGGGCTCCTAAAAACAGAGGTGGCTAACTTCCATGGCACCCACGCAAATGGAGAATAGTTGCATGACTGCCAAATCATACACAAATGCACTCTACAAACACTTACACAAATGCATGGATCTTGCCATACCCAATAGAACCAAGATGCTCGCCTCCAAAAAACGGAAGCCAATTTGATGGTCCCCTGCCATAAATAAACTCTACAACAGATGGAGGAAACTGATGTGGAATAAGGTGAAGTCCCAAGACTGGAAAAACTCCCTTATCAGCCTCAACAAAAAGTTGAGATCCATCCTTCATCAAATCCTCTAAAGCTAGCTATGAAAACTGAATTGCAACAAATAGTAAAGACAACCACAAGGCCTTCTATAGTTATGTAAAGAATCTCCACGGCAATACCCAGGTTTCCTCTGAGCTACTGCACAATGGTACCTCCTATACCGAGCCAACAGACATTGCCAATATACTGGCCAACAGATTCAGTACCAACTTTACCCCTCTCCCCCCAAAGGACCAATCACAATACCATTTGATTGACAGGCAGTATTACTGCTGCACAGGTTAAAACAGCACTGTCCAAGGACAAGTATACAGCTTCTATGGGACCTGACAATATCCATGGCTGTGTTCTACATGAACAACAGAGTGAACTGGCACCTCACCTGTGTGTCCTCTTCAATCACAGCTTCACCTCAGGCTTTGTCCCTACCGAATGGCACACTGCCACAGTCATCCCTCTCCAGAAAGGAGGAGTGACTACAGACCCTATGAACTATCGCCCCATTAGCCTGATGAGTCTGATATGCAAAGCTATGGACCACATCATCATGAACCTAATAAACAAGGATATAGGGAACCTCTAAACTCTGGATCCCACACAGTTTGGTTTTGTGAAAGGTAGATCATGCCTGCTCAACTTGGTCGACTTTTTTGAGTCAGTCACCAGAGCTGTAGATGAAGGCAAGGTAGTTCATACAGCCTACCTTGATCTGGCCAAGGCCTTTGATACCATTCCCCACTCAGGAATCATAGAAAAACTCGCTAAAGCTTGGCATTAACCCTTATATCACTAGATGGGTTGCAAACTGGCTCACAAATAGAACCCACAGTGAGAAAGTAGCTAACTCCAAGTCAGACTGCTGACCAGTCACGAGTGGAGTCCCACAGGGTTCGGACCTGGGTCCTCTCCTGTTTGGTATCTACTTCTCTGAAGTCCAGGCTAACATGAAGGGACTCTGGCTGACAAAGTTCGCAGACGATTGCAAGTTTGGAGTTATTATTAACTCCCCAAGTGATGTTGACATCCTAGAGAAAGACCTCACTGAGACCAACGACTGGTGTCAGAACCATGGCCTTAAGCTCAATTGCAAAATATGTGTCATCACCCCCTTTGGGAAAAATCCAGTTCCCATGAATTACTACATCGATGGTAGTCCACTGAACACAGAAGGTGTTATAAGAGATCGGGAACACAAGTTGACAGCAACTTCTCTTTTGACCACCACATTGCCACTGTGGTCAGAAAGTCCTTCTTTGTGGCACATCTCATTACTAAGGGTTTTACATCTAGGAAGAAAAAGGTCATTGTCTCCCTCTACTCTTCCCTCATTAGGCCAGTCATTGAGTACAATGCCCCATTTGGCATGTACCTCACTAGACACCTGCAACAACTGGAGAGGCTGCAAAAGTACCTCACAAAGAGGATCCTAGGCCTTAAACACTTGCCCTATATGGACAGACTCAAAAAACTCCAACTATTCTCCGTCTCATATCGCCTACTTACAGGCGATCTCTGTTTGACTTACAAAGCCATGTCTGACCCATCTCTGTTAGAAATGCTACATCTAAAGAAATCCTAGTCCCTCCGCACCACACTCTCCAGAGACCTCAACCTCATTACCACAATCAACAGAACATGCTGGAGGGACAGGTTCATAATCCAGAGACTGCCCATGCTATGGAATAGACTTCCCATACATGTCAAACAGAGCACCACACTGGCCCTCTTCAAGTGAAATCTTGATGAGTGGATGGGGAAATAGAAAATTCACCCGGGGATCATTCCAGTGGCTCTACTCAACAGAGGCACTGGAAACTAAGTTTGGATGGCATGATGCCAGGGTAATCCTATGGGCTAGGCTTGTAAAGGCTCCAGGGCCATTAGCCTAGTACACACCTATAAACCTATTTATTGACATTTGATTACTCAGAAAGTTCAATTGGATAGGTGCCCATTTTCAGTGGAGGCCCAGGGAGAAAAGATCCAAAGTAACACAAAAACATTTCAAGACAATAATTTTACAATCTTCAAAAATAATACAAAAACATCTACAGTTTAAATAATTATATGAAATTAGACGTAATGTGAAAACATTGGTAAAGAATAGATATAATTTATATGACAATGATTTAATATTTAGAGAAGTTTGACCACTTTATAGAGAAATTAAAGGTGAGTTAGTATAATAGAAACATGATTATGGCATATTTCGAAAGAGAGTAAGGGAAGAGAAGTTGACTGAAGTAAGGAAGTGAGTGAAGAAGGGAGAGTTAGGAAGTGTAAGGTATGAGTAGGCACTTGTTCATATTTATGTATATAGCTTATCCTTTAGTTGAAAAAGAACAGAGCCAGATTTTTGCTAGGAAGTCTTTCAGAATGGTTTTAAGGGACCTGAGGGAGGGTATTGACCTGATGAATATCAGTAAGGCGTTCCAGGCCTTAGCAACATGGCATGAGTACAGATCATGCCCAGCAGATTTCGTAGGTTTGTGGTCAGAGTGGAGTTTTTGTAATCTGATATTAATAACCAATTAGGAACATAGTTATGTAGCATGCTATTTAGCATTGGACAAGCAGTTGGAGACTGGATAATTTTATAGGTGGTAAGAAGCTGTTTATATGTTAGATGATGGGGTAGTTATAACCAATATACAGTTTTTAGTGCTATACAGCTGTGGGATCTGAAGAGGGCATTTGCTGCAAATTTAGCCACTTTATTAGAGCATTGTTCAAGTTTTGCTTTTTTCTGATGCCTGGAAGTTAGTAAGGATGGGAGCACCATAAAGCAGTGAGGAGAGGAGGTAAGTAGTGGCAATTGTACCTTTAGTTGTGCTGGTGAGGCAGTTTTTGGTTCTGTAAACCACCCATTTGGCAAGTGTTTTTTTATGCAATTTTGTATATGCAGGTCAAATTTAAGATTATCATCCCTAATAATTTGCTATGAGAAGTGACTTCAATTGTTGCATTATTAAGAGAAAAGATTTTAAATACATTTTTTTGTGAGAAGGGATTGGGGGGGAATAAATTGTTTGATTTTTTTGTGGAGATTACATAAGTTTTAAGTTACAAAGCCATGTTTTACTGGCTGTTAAAGCTTTCTGAATAGTTTTTTTTGGAGATGTGCCAGGTTGTCTGATATGTATATGAGAGGGGAGTCATCTGAGTATTGTATTAGGGAGGCCTGTGTGGAGGGTGTTGGTGAGAATGTTAAAGAGGTGGGGACCAAGGACAGAGCCTTGTGGTACACCAGTGTTGACTAGGAGGTATGGAGAGAGGGTAGAGTGCCATTTTGCTGATACCTGTTGGATATGCAACTTTTGCAATGTAGAAGGGTGGGGTGAAATAGATCTAGTAAGGACATTTGAAGCAGATGTTTTCTGTAACAAACTGTGTTGAATGCTTTAGCCAAGTCTAGAAATAATGAGAAGACTTGTTTGCTGTTATCTCTAGCTTTATTGATACTATTTATAGAGGTTAAATGGGCAGTGTTAGTACTATGGGAAGGACAGAAGCCATGTTGTGTAGGGGCAGGATTTCTTCCTGCAGCAGATAGTTTAGCAATTGTTTTGAATACATTTTTCAAGTATTTTGGAGAGGTGGGGATAAGATTGCTATAGGTCTAAAGGTCTACAAAAGTGTTATGTGTCTAAAGTTTTAAAGAAAGGTACAGTACAGGAAAGAGCAGAAGACAAACAGTAGACTGAGGAAGGAAAGATATGAGAGTGATCATCAAACAGATCAATACTAACATGGAATACTCTTGTCAACAGGGCCTAGTAATGGTCAATATGCAGATGAGTTGCATGGTGAATGGCAGATGTGATGCTTCTACATGGTGAACTCACATCTGGAATTTTTTGTATAATTTTATAAGCCTAACACAGTTAAGGAAATCAGACTGGTCTCACATTTGTAAAGAAAGATCAGAAGATAATGACAATGACAGATAGGTTAGTAAGCTAGACTATAACGGGAGGCCACATTTATGGGGGTTGTGTATTTTAAAAAAGGAAACACAGGGTTTACAATATGAAAATACTGTGAAAAGAAAACAGTATATGGATTACAATATGAAAGCACTATGGAAAGAAAATGAAGGGTACACAGAGGGGAGACAAAGGCAGCATACATAAGAGTTGGTAGAAGGAAGTACTTTTCATAGAGAGAATTGCGGGGCCCTGAAATGAGGTGTCAGTGCAACTTGTTATGAGTGAAAACAGGCCAGAGAATGTGATAGACAGATAGGAGGGGTACGCAATATAGTCGAGTCGACTTTATGCCACTAGTCTTTTCCATTAGCTGATTTATGTTCAGAAGGTCATATCATCATTAGAGCAATAGAAAAAAACTCTCTGAACTAATGTTAAGAATTGTGTCAGCCAAATCCAAGAAAATGAATATCTTTTATCTGTTTGATCATCCTGCAGACCCAAACACCAGGGTTACAAATACAAGTGAATGTAGATTCATGGTCCAGAATTTAACCTCCAAAACACTGATGGCTTGCTTTACATTTTCTCAACTTTTTTGTCTCTTTGAGCTTGGAAGTCTATTAAAGCATCAATAAAAGTGGACTGTCTTATTCAGTAATGTAAAATCCACAAGTTAAACATGTAGCATTTTGTCTTTGTTAAAATTTGATCTCTTTCTATGGACTTACTTGGCTTTGTGCTCTTTTTTCTGTCTTATAAATCTCACTTTCATCTAGTAATAATAATATTCCCCATCAGTCTCTCTTGAGAGTCAGACCTGAGGCCATGCCTCTTTCTTAATTTTCTTTCGCAAATATCTGCTTCAAACACATTCCTTTATGCACAGTATATATTTGTCTCTGTAAAGTGTTGCAATTTAATACACTCACTGAAGTCTGCTAGGATAGTCTAAAGTAATTAAGGAATACTTCATACGAGATTAACTCCATTTTAATTATTAAAAACACAATGTATTCTTCTCAGCGTATCAGGCTCAGATGAAAAAAAGACAACTAATTATGTGTAACAATGAGGAAGAAGCTCTCAAAGAGGAAGATGCATTTGTAGTTACATACCTGGTCATCACTCTTAGTGACTCCCTAATTTTCCTCCTGCATACTAACAACTTAATTAAAGTGATGTATGCATAGCATGGCATAATATGCAGAACTTGAACTACAAAGTGCCTGAGTTCATTAGCATGGTTGTCAATACTTCCATTCCCTCACTGATAAATGGCAAATTTAGCTGTGTGTAAACCTTCCCCTGATTCCTTACTATATAAATCTAAAAGGGTCCTAAACAAAGCTTGTGGAGTGGCACTTGGCAAGAGGTACATGCATGCCTGTAATGTTTCCATGGTTAGGAAACAGCTCCATTTCAAACAAAAACACAGTGGTGAATTTGTTTCCAGACTGAAAAAGCATTGGCAAATATTCTAACGTAATCATTTTTATAAATTATCTGCACATCCTTACCATGCTACAACAATGTGCATTTTCTCCCTAGATCTCAAAACAATGACAAATATGTTACTTGATGCTTTTTGCACAGGGCTTATCAAATCTCTAAGTAGTGTCATAGGTTCATAGGTTCATATGTATAGTCTAGTCTAACAACCACTAGCGCCCTTATAAGCCTAATTGGGCAACCCATATGTGATTCACAAATTTGATTTATACAGGGGTGATTTACTGGCTGCCTCTGTCCATCACAGACATAGATGCAAGACCAGGAGTGAATTTCTGATTGCACATTCATTGGTCCAAATGCACTTAAATAGGGACAGGGAGGAAATCTCCTTCACGTGGATGTGGAGCCTGTTCCAGAGAATGAAAATTCTCTGAGAAACATCTCTTTCTCTCTAACATGTCCTATTTATGTCACAAGCAAAATTTAGGTCTTTTAATCTAGTAGTTCTGATGCTGTTTGTTTTGTGGCTGTGCAAAAGATTCATCAGAACAGGGTCCAGGGATGCCTTGTATGGCAAGCAAAGATCACCACTCAGAAGACTGTATGATACCGAGTAAAGGGACAGGACTTTGAAGCAATCAGAGTAGGACATTTTATTTACTCTCAGTATTATTTTTGTAAGGAACCTTTGTGGACATTCCATTTCTTGCGTGTATCTTGCTTGTATCTGATCAGGTACATACCAAAGGGAACATTATACTTTATGATGGGTTTGTTGAGGGCTGTGTACTGTGGTATAATAACATCTCTGGTATCTGATCAGGTACATACCAAAGGGAACATTATACTTTATGATGGGTTTGTTGAGGGCTGTGTACTGTGGTATAATAACATCTCTGGTATCTGATCAGGTACATACCAAAGGGAACATTATACTTTATGATGGGTTTGTTGAGGGCTGTGTACTGTGGTATAATAACATCTCTGGACCTAGATGCCATACTTTTGCTTATAAGCTGAGCAACAAAGAAGGATTTTCTTATTACATTGGACACATGTTGGTCAAAGGCTAGGTTACTATCTACATGAGTTCTCAAATCTCTGGCTAGTGAATCAACTTTTAAGGGTGTTTTGTTGATGGGATAGTTACCTGGGGTGGAAGACTTCACAAAAGGTACTGTAATGCATTTCTTAGTATTGAGTTTTAAGCCATGATTTTGGCAGCAAGCATTTGTCTCTGTTCAACCTTCCTGAAGGGTGTTCTCATCTAGGGGGGATTCAATGACTGCTCCTAGTTTGCAATCATCTGTGAACTGGGTTAGCTAGAGGGCTTTGACATTGGCTTTGACATCTGAGAAGTAGATGCCAAAGAGGTGTGGGCATAGCACAGAGCCCTGGGGGACTGTACTGGTGACTGGCCTTTTGGTTCGAGGTGGCTTCACTGATTCTGACTAACTGGATCCTATCAGTGAGCCAGCTAGCTATCCAGCATGTTATAAAGGGGTTTATACCTAGTTCCATAAGTTTGTTGACACTGCCCGATTGAGGTATTGTATCAAATGCTTTAACAAGATCTAGGTAGGCAGTATGCACCATTTTCCCCTCATCTATTGCCTTAGTGACCTTTTCAAAGACATCCACCAGATTCATTAAGCATGACCTTGCTTTGACAAAGCCAAACTGGGATGGATCCAGTGTCTGGAGGTCTCATATGCCCTTGATGATAATTTCCATAATAATTCTTTCCATGGCTTTGCAAATAAGACTAGTCAGACTAGTTGGTCTGTAGTTTCCAGGATCTGTTGAAGGTCCTGCCTTATGAAGGGAGATAAACATCGCAGTCCTCCATTCACCTGGCCCCCAGCATGTTTTAAGACTATAGTTAAATACTGACTCCAGGGGTCCTGATAAGTCATATTTTACACTGTTCAGGAGGCATCCTAGGATGTTATAGGGGCCCACTGAGGCTATGTTCTTGGTTCTTGGTTCTTGTTAGTGCAGCCACTACATGCTCCCTAGTTATAGCTGGAGGAGTTATATTTGGGGGGGATGGTTGGGGTTCAGAGGGGATAAAGTTGGAACTGAATTTGTCAATTAACATGTTCCCTATCGCACCAGGCTCAGTGAATTTGACACCACTAGCCACCAGTACAGCACACTGCTGTATTCTGCCCTTGAGATTTCTGACATAGCTGTAGAAGGCCTTATGGTTATCTTTAACATGGGAGGCTATCTTAACCTCAAAACAGGCTTTGCTTGACATAATTATCCCTCTTAGTTGCCTATTTAGTTTGAAGAGAGAGAGAGATTTTATCTTAACCTTCCTGATTTTTGTCATATTTTTCCCTTTTGTTGTATATCCTGTTTTTGGGGCTAGTCCGAAGCTTACTTCTAGTAGGTACAGCAGCCTCTGTGCAGCCACTGACATGGTTATACAAATTTTCTAAGAGTAAATTCAGTATAGGCTGCTATGTTGTCAGGGTTTGGAGGGACATTATATTTTGACAAAACCATCAATTAATAAAAGTTAATTTGCCTTGGAATAGTTTCTGTTACTGGTTTTAATGGAATTACGGATGTGATTTTGATTTCAAAGGAGACAGTTTTATGGTCAGATCTTATCAGGGAGGATGAGATATGGGGGGAGGGGATGCAGCATTCTCCCATAGTTGTGAGCATGGCATGTCCATACCATACAGGTAAATATCACAAGCAATATAATATTTAAAGGTATACTGTCAGTCACTGACATATGCTTTCTTGATGCAAATTGATTTAATTTCAGTGGTCCTTTGCACTTCTTCATAAACAGAATTTCTCCTTCTCCAGAAAAGTAATTATCTCTAGTCTCCTCCCACCTTTCTACTGTCTCCTCTGCTCTTAGCAGCAGATCTACAAATATTGATCATCATCACCAATGCAAATATTCATCATCATCATCACCAACCCCCTTTTCCCATTCTTATATGGATTACCCAGTCTGCATTGATGTCCTCTAGAAAGATCATTTAGATTTTATATTTTCAACCACCAATGCAAGAGTTACTTTAAGTAGGTAGTGATTTACTAAAAGGTAGATATGTACCTTCAAAATTCATGGCTATATGGCCATCTGAAAGACTGATTAAAACATCATCCCATCCTTTGTGATATGAATTCATTTTCTAATTTAAGCCAGTAGTTATCATTTCTAAGTCATTATGATCTCTTCAGAATTCAGGAGCAGATATGCTTTGGAGACCTGGAGGTGGAAGGGATTTAAGGGGTCATTTGTTTTCTTGATTATACACTGCAGGGACAAACTGGATGCTCAGCTTAAGAGATGCCAGTTGATAGGACATTGCTAAGGTCATCTAGAGAACTATAAAGAGCTTGGCATGTCTACAGTGGAAATGAAAACAGATATAGGGATATACTATTGAAACAATGTTTTGTCAGAGGGGCATGGGAGTGGTAAAGAATAAGAAGAACAATGTGGGAAAAGGAGCATGGGAGACATCTAAAACTGTGATGATTTAAGAAAGATTTGAAGATACAGTATATAACAGGGTACGTGGTGGCATGTCTCTCCATTGCTATGATTAAGTCATAGTACTATGATTTTGGCACTCAGATTTAATTTGATCCTCCCAGACTTATGATATTCTTCATTAATTCAGACCTGTGTATGAGTATATTCCTTATTAAATAGATAAAATGAACCTATATAAAGATTCATTACCACTACCTATATAAGGTCTACTACATAAAGACCTTCCATTGTGAAAAATAAGAAAGTGTTCTTCTTTCCAGCCCTTTGCTACGATTTTTAAAGGCCAGTGCTATGATTTTTAGTACTTGGAGGTTGAGCGATACGCATGGTTGCATCGTAGAACACATTGGTAGAGTGCAATAAAATAGTGCTATTTAGAGATGTGTAGTATTGATTGTGGGAGGAAGAGGTCAGGGATCGGGGTGAGTTACCTGCACATGGACTAACTGTAATAATAACAGGTATTTGTATAGCCAGACATGTGCTATGTATGCAATAGTATGCATTTTTTAAAATAATTATCTATTTAAGTATGTGCAAAGGGCTATGCTAAAATTTATTTTTAAAAATAATTATTTTATTTTGTACAAAGGGCTGTGGTAGAATTTAGTATTTTTGAGTCATATTTATCATACTTTCCGGTTATATAAATTGTTTTTAGATAACTTGGTTGGCTAAATGCTATTTCTTACTCATCATACTGTTTTTCCCCTGAAGATTAAAAGTAAGTGATTGCTGAGAGTATATTTTTCTGTTACATAAATACAACATTGCCACCTATCCATTTTTTTTCTGGACTATCCAGAAATCAAACCAATTGTCCAGTAGTCTGGAAAACACTGTACAAATTCTAGTATTCTGTTTCCAAAAAAGAAAAAGACTATTAGAGTCTGTTATATTGGTGGATTTTGTATGCTTTTTTATAGAAAAGTGTAGTGAATTATCAGGAAAAAGCATCACAAATGGAAAAAGAGGCCTTTCCTCCTTCTCCAGAAAAGTAATTATCTCTAGTCTCCTCCCACCTTTCCACTGTCTCCTCTGCTCTTAGCAGCAGATCAGTGATGTCACAAAATGGATGGAAAGTGGGCAGAGAGAGGGGAATATGGGAAAGGTTATGGAAGTGTGAGGGGTATGGCCTTGGTCCAGTTTTAACCACAGTTAAAGGTGGCAATCTTACATAGACAACAGAATAGCATAATGGAGGGTTTGTGAAAAACCATATTAGAACAAAAGATGTGAAAATAACTAAACAATAAAGTATTCCTTGGAAGGCTTTAAGCAAAGCACCAAGGATAATAACATCTTCTTATCTTTGGCCTGTTGTCAGGACCAAATCCACTACAAGGCTCCATAGGCAGCTGCGTAGTGTCAGTACTAGCTGAATATGAATAGCAATAAAAGTGACTCACATACATATCTTTAATTTTGGACTTCTCCATTTTGACATGCAACATGGGAAAAGATGACTGAGATTTATTAGCAAGTTGTGACATCTGGTCCCTGCCTCATGTGCTTCTATGAGACTTTTTAAATAAGCCTTGGGGAGGGTGTATTTTACTATAAATCATGCATTTGAAGTTAGGCTAATATACCCACTGTGGCAAAGCAGCCTGTTATAACATCTAAGATGAGAGGCAGCCTAATATGGACACAGAAATTCCTAGAATCAGCTGGTCAATGCTGCTGTAGTCCAGTTTTCTTCACCTCCTTTAAAGTATGTGTCTTTATTGAGATGGCATCTTAGGATACGTGTGGAAGGCAAATGTGGCATGAAGAATCTTCCTTATGATGCCTGAGGGAAGAGCTGACAGATGACAGATGAGAAAAGAGTCTTCTTTCTGTAACACTTTTCCTGCCCAAGTGTCAGTATTAATTAGTCTTGTTCACAAGAGTTTGTATTACCCAGTCTGCACTGATGTCCCCTAGAAAAATCATTTTAGATTTTAGATTTTCAATCACCATTGCAGGTTGCAGGTTGTGGGTCACCTACAAAATTCATGGATATATGGCCATCTAAAAGACTGTTTAAAATATCACTCCATCCTTTATGATATGAATTCATTTTCTAATTTAAGACAGAGTTAAGGTTCTCCCTTCTTAGCATAACTACTCTTCCTACATCCTTATTTACTATGCCATGCTTAAGTGCTTCATAACCCATCAAGGTCACCTCAGGTATTTTTATAAGAGATTTCAGCCAGGTATTTGGCATAATGGGTTTATGAGGACTATAAAGATCTATGAATGTGTATACTTACTCTTCTTGTAGTGCATGCTGATTATGCTCTGCTAATCGGAAAAAGACAAACCATTTAAGCACCAGAATAGAATGAGACCAAACCTTGACAAATGTTAAGCACCCCAGTGAAAGTTGTTAAGGTCGGGTCCCACACTAGACAGTAAATTCGGCATGAACGGACTAGCAAGTGACAGCAGCAGAGCAAAGCCATACAGTTAACATGCCCTAACATCCTGTAAAAAAAAAATTAAGAGAGTTGCTAGAATAACAGGATGTGTGTTTGCCTGCGTAGTCTGATGAATGTGAAAACTGAAACTGAAATGTATGCCATTATTTTGTGACTTCAAGCCTCAGTAGTTTGTCCAAAAAACACATTTTATGAGGAACAAACCAAAAATATGAAGCAATAATCTGGATGTCCTGCAAAAATCTTGACAATTGAGAGGTATGGAGATAAGTGTAAACGTAACGGACTGCATTACAGTACCTCTCTGACAGTGCTCGCTAAGTGCTTTATGGCTTTGAAAACCAGAAAAACACTCTGCAATTTTTCCCCATTAACTAGTAGTACATGGAGCAAATAAAGCTCCATGTACTACAAAGAATTATGATCATCTCACCGATCATAACCCTAAATTATGTCTTCTCAACATGGATGCCAAGATTCGCCTCTCGAGCTTCATTCTCTAGCTGAATTTCTTACCATCCATGTCATGAACACATAATAAGCAGGTTATGATCTGTGACATATATATAGCATAGATGATCCTGGGTTACAGTGTATTGTTTTCCAATGCTGTAAGCTTTTTCACCTTATACATAAAAACTCACATTTACTACACATAATTTATAATTCCATAAAATAGGAAACAAGTTGCATTCCAACTGTAGTATGTCAACCAGTCAACGGAGAAGGTAGAGATAGTGTTGATCAATAACACATCTCAAATTTTTGGCAAGTCATGAAGAACTATGAGTGCCTTCTGTGTGGAGTCTGCATGTCTTCCCCTCGGTCGAGTGGCCTCCGAAAGACATGCGTGAATGGGCATGCCTTCGCTGAAGGTTGGGCTTCGGGCTGGCAACTCGGCACCATAAAAAAATCAACTGCCAGTCATTAGCGGACCGGAGTTCCGGTGTGGCAACCCCTAACCGGGAAAAGCTGAAAGAAAAATAACATGAAGAACTATGAACCTCAGAGAACCAACAGTTAATCATAAAACAATGGAAAGAACCTTACCAACTCAAGTCCAGAAACAGAGCTATGGCATTGCTGTTTAGCGCAAACTAATGGGAGCCCCCCCTTTCTCTTAGCTATTAAAAATATATTATAGCCAAAATCTATGACTCTGTACAAATTTCCATTGGAATATAAAATTTAGAGTAAAGGAGATGAATAGATATTTTCCATTTTATTAGACTGCTTTTATCTGGTTCATTTTGTACATTCATTATTATTGGGAAATTTGTAAGATAAGAACCACTTCATGTTGTACATGTGCAATGACAATGGTTGGTTGTGTGCCTCTTAATGTCCGAATTCCATTCCAGGATAAAGAATATTGGCCAAATAACTTCCAACAATTTCCACCCCCTTTACCTGATGTGATCTAGAGTGCTGGTAAAGGAAGGAGAACCTCATAAGAAATGAGGTGAACATGTGTTGTAAAATCCTGTCAGCAAAATTTTCACTTAGTCTGAGTGGATGGTGTCAAGGAAATATATGGAAATGGAAAACTATTTTTTTAATGGATCTCATCTTTATTCACCACCTTTAAGACCATAGGTTCACTATAACAGCACCAGACTGACTTAGTGTGGCCTTTTTCTAAATAATACAATCCTACTAAGTCTCCAGACCCCAAAAATATAGACTAAATCCAAGTAGGACCTCATCTTTATTCAGCACTGTGGATGCCCTTTTTTCCCAAGCAGTACAAGCCTACTAGGTCTCCAAGCCCCCAAAACACAGACTAAATCAAAGTACATCATGCTAACACAATCTATGTATATTCAGTCTGAGACTGTTTATGGAAAATACCACTTCCTGTATCCACCTGTAGACTCCAACACCATAAATGTAATCTATGTCTGTGAGAAAACAGAAAGAACTGGGGTAACATTTTTTAGGAATCAGCAAAATTATTTATGTATTGATTAGGAAACATTTGGAGTTTGTAGCTCTCCTGCAAAGGAAAAACAAATGAAACCTTCAAAATTTCATATCCATTTCATGTATCTACCAATTATTTGCTTAATTGATGAAAAAATGGAGATAATATCAGATGTCTCATTACCCCAACATTTCTGATTATCGTATGATTTTATTGTACAACCACCAATCTGAAGAAGTTTTTCTCAACAAAACATCTCCTATGGGTTCATAGTTAAGCACTAAGCTAACTGCCTTTGCAGGCCATTTTTAAGCCTAGCCAATGTCCCTTTTTACTCTACATTTAACCTATCCTATTTGATTAGAGATCAGCCTTACCCATCCCTTAGTTGACATTCACATATTACTCTTAATTGTAATAACTGAGATCATGCCATAGATAATTTCTGGGGACCCATGCATGGTTCATAGCTTCATAGGTGTTTACTAAGCTAATAAGTACAAGATCCTTTTTAAGCCTAGCCATGCATTACAAATCTCTGACAAGTTTGGGTACCTTTGATAAGTGTAAGCAGGGGCTTGTGAGCCGAAACATTTACAAACAGGGGCCAGGGAGATGAATCATTTACAGGCTGTCTGAGTCCATTAGAGACATGGATACTAAACTGGGAATGAATTTCCTGTTCCCCATTCAATTGTCCAAGTTACACTTGAATTGGGATAGGGAAGAACCCTGCATCACATGAATAGGAAGCTTGTTCCAGATGATGGGTAGTCTCTGGGATACAAACCTGTCTCTCCAGCAGGTCTTATTTATATCACAGGCAAGGTTTGCATCTTTAGAACAGGTGATTCCGGTGCTGTTTGTTTCTTGAATATGCAGGAGATCCACAAGAGTGGGATCTGACAATGCCTTGTATGCCAGGCATGGATCTCCCTTCAATATTCTGCAGCAGTAAAAATACAGGGATAGGGCGCTGAGCCGGTCTATGTAAGACATGTTATTTACACTCTGTTTTCTTTTAGTGAGGAACATCTG
Source organism: Protopterus annectens (assembly GCF_019279795.1). Lineage (NCBI taxonomy): Eukaryota > Metazoa > Chordata > Ceratodontiformes > Protopteridae > Protopterus > Protopterus annectens. The sequence goes on along the minus strand of NC_056735.1, from coordinate 529,526,740 downwards.
TGGACATTCCAATTGTTGGATATGCCTGGTTAGGCTCATACCAAAGGAGGCATTGTACTCAATGATAGGTCTAATGAATGCCAAATACAGTGGAACAATGGCTTCCTTGGACCTAGATGCCATACCTTTGTTTAGGAACTGTGTCTGTCCATTACAAGTACAGGGGTCAGTCCTGGGGTACATTTTCTTTTTCTCATCCACAGATCCAAGTTGCACCTGAATATGGACAAGAATGAACTTTGTTTAATGTGGAGAGAGAGTCTATTCCAGAGCAGCAGTATCCTTTTTGAGATATACCTGCCCTTCAAAACATTTTCTTGATGTTGCAGAAAAAGAGGTTTAGATCCCTAGACTGAGTATTTCTGATGCAATTTGACTTGTTGATGTGCAATAAATCCATCAGTAATGGGTTGGAGGATACCTTGTATGCCAGACACAGGTCACCACTTAGTAGTCTGTTGGATACCAAGTATAGTGAAAGGGCTTTGAAACAGTCCATGTAGGGCATGTCATTTAGGACTTGTAACCTTTCAGTAAGATATCGCTGTGGGTGTTAGTTGTTACATATGTCTAGGCAGACACATGCTAAAGTGGAAATTATATTCAATGATTGGCCTAGTGAGGGCTGTGTAAAGAGGAACAATGACATCCCTAAATCTAGACACAATCCCTTTGTTTATAAGTTGTGCATTATAGAAGGACTTTCTTATGACAATACATGTATGTTGGTCAAAAAATAGGTCACTGTCTACATAAGTTCCCAAATCCCAAACAAATGGGTGAACTCTTAAAGGTGTTGTGTCAATGTGGTAGTTCCCTGGGGCAGATGACTTCCCAAAGGATACACTAATGCATTTTTTTAGCATTTAATCTCAAACCATGATCTTTATCTTTTTTGTTAAAGAAATCCAAAAGGATACTTCTGTATATAGTGAAATGGCAATGAGACAGGAAAAGTGGAAACTCACTTTTTAAGTTTCCAAAAATCGGCCAGTCAGAAAAGGACCCATAGGATCCATGCCTATAGCAAACACTAAAAGACTACATGGAGAGAGTCTATTCCTGACCCTACAGGTAATGGGTGGAAAAACTGGGCTGATCTGTTGTCAAAATCTGCCCAAATAGCCCACTGTAAATATATGCTCTATCATCCTTTTATTGGAAGTGCTGGGTTAAAGAAGTTGAAGTGTCAAACAGCCAAAGTCTAAAGTAGATTAAATGAATCTGCTGATGGTGGTGCCAATCAAGCCTTCTGTTTAGACTCTAAAATAGAGGCTAGGGAAAATGAGTCCCAGATCCAGGCTGGACATGCAATTGCCCCTCTTTTTTTAACTGAGTCCAGGAGTAGTAATGGGAGAAACACGGGAGGAGTTGCATAAGAAATTATAAGAGCAACTGGTTATAGCATGACCCCCTATGAAGAACAGGTGGATGTAATATATTGTGGCAATGGTAAAAAGGCAGTGTCTGGGCCACAACTATGAATCATGACAAGAAACATACAGAATAAAACAGTAACACAACCAAGCTATGCATTGTAGTGCATTGATTAGCCATGATGTGCAGTAGACATTACCCTATTCACACATGCCAGAATGGAGGCCAGAGCAGGACCACAATCTTCATCATTTGTAAAGGTGATGTGGGGCATTGTGACGGAGGACAGGAACACAAACATAGGTGAAGGGATCATTAGTTGTGGATGTGGTAGCCATGTACACAGCTATGAGATTGGAGGGAGTGGCATCCTCCAATAATGGGGTGGAGCTTCCATAAGTGGAATGCTGGCTGTGTGTACCATGTGGTCATCAGTGTCAGGACTGCAGGCATCCTGCCCAAAGCCTGGCATAACATGTCTGAAGCATGTATGGATGCCCCCCATGACCTCCTATGTGGTGTACCAACAGAAATATTTTCACCAATGTCTCTGGGAGTGGGCATGGCTTGGCATTTCCTGTGGCAAAGTTACAGAGAATGTCATGGTATTGAACTTTTGGACCCTCATTTACATGTCTGGATGGGTGTGATCATTGTGGATTGTAAAGAGCATCAGGGTGGAAGCAGTCATGAGCACTATAGTTAGTGAAGTTGTCTCTAGAATGATGTCTGATATCTCTGGCACTCATGCATGTTTAATCCCTATCAGGGTGCATTGTGCTAACATCATCATGTTATTTCCTGCTGCACAGTCATGTTATGCTTTTGTCTGAATACCCTCTTCATATTACAAGTTTTCCTAACCACATATAATCAGGCCTGTCATATTTTATATATAGCAATTAGGCATTTTCTATGAAAGACTGATCTTTCCAAGATTGCACTAAGATTCTGATGGATATGATTATTTTGGGGGAACAGTTTTACATAAATGTAGCAGCTGTTTTTATTGAGTGCATAACATTGTTTTAATTTGGTTGAAAAGCATTGTCTTTTCAAGCTACTTCCTGCATATGATTTCAAAAGGTAAGCTAATTTTTTTCTCTCTTCTCCATCAACTGAAGTTTTTACAAACAATGCTAAGCACCAAAAATGCTAATCAAAACTATTCTTCTTCTTCGTCTTTCTACCCATTGTACTGTCTCTACCAAATTGTCCTAGAATCTTGAATCTCTTCAAATCATTTTATGATGCATGGCAGTACTTAGAGTAATCCCATTTGCCGCCAGGTATGTCGTATTCATGCCAACTATCTAAAGTGGCCTGTCCAATCTTATTGCTATATCTCAGGAATTTGATAACTTGTTATGACCCATTATGACCATGTCCATTTATTTATTTCATCAAAACAAAACTACTTCTATTGGAATGTTTACAAACTGTAGTTAAAATAATATTAAAAACGCTTTGGATTCTTGATGGGCTTACCTCTGAAAACAATTTAGCAGGCAAACTATGGGTAGTTTTTTTTTTTTAAAGATACATCATGACTGAATAAATGTTCCCAACTGATTCTGTTTTTGGGAATGTAAACATTGATGATGGCAGTCTTCTGTCAATCCCCCCACCAGGATTTTTAGTCATATACCACTATGTCATAACAACTAAGTATTATAAATTTCATTCTAAGATTATAGGTTTGTAATGGGAAACAATACAAAGCAGCTAGTGTTGCCTAACTTTAGCAAGAGATTGAGAATGTTTAGCCTATAACTCCACATTGCAGCCTTTGCTGTTAATTTAGAATGTAAACATATCTTGATTATATGCTAAACCCCTTCTATGTTTTATTCAAAAGTTCGTACGTGGTTACTAGGCCCTCAGCCCAAAAGCCATTTAAAAGCTAGCCAAGCTTACCTCAAATTTACCAAAATAATGCAGTTATAATATAGACCTGTACACATCAACCATTCATAGTCTGCCCTTACAGGTGCCTAACCAGGGATATATTTACAATATCTGACCCAATGGTCCCAGCTACATTTGAATATGATTAGGGATGATCTTTGCTTCACATTAATCGGAAACATTTTCCAGAGAAAGGGTAATTTTTGAGATACATACCTGTCCTTCCAACATGCCTCATTTATGTCACAGATGAGGTTTAAGCCCTTATAAAGGGTATTTATGATGCCGTTTTTTTTGTGGATATGCAACAAATCTATCAGTGTGATATCAAGGGATGATTTGTAGCCTAGGAGAAGACCGCCACACACCAATATCTAGGAAACCGATTGCAGGGCTTTGAGATGACCGATATAGGACTTACTGCTTACTGCCTGTATTCATTTTATGAGGATCCTCATTAGTCTCTCATGTTAGAGTGTATTTAACAGTGAATAAAAGATTGAAATTAATTCTGTTGTAAATATGCTGAAAGATAAAGCATAGAATAAAGCGTTTGCTTAAATATATGTATAGAGTTTAGCAATGTAAAATGGGCATCCATACTATATATATAACAGACAGGCTTCTTCACAGCATCAGCAAAAAAGCCTAAACAGCAATTCTGGAAAGCAAGTATTACATGTTTTTCTCATGTTTGCAGAACATGTTACACATATCTATAAATAGACATGCTTTTTTTATAAACTCAGCAATACGTGATCTTTTACAAAGCTGTTTCCTCAGAAAACATGTTCTTCCACAGTATCAGTTCCTCAAAAATATCTTTTTTCAATATCAGCAGCAGAACAGTTTCAGCAGAACAGATTACTGAGAAATATGAGGCAGCCTGTACAGCATTACAGGAAACTCTTGAGCAGCAGTTACAGGATAAAGAAAATAAATTATCTGAACTGACAGAGACTGACTTCCTACAACAGCTGAGCTTAAAAAATTGCAAAATAGCAGGAAACTACAGCTGATCTGTACAAAAAAGGCATATTTTACAATATACTTGTGTTTTGAAAATGGTTAAACATACATGGCAGGATCTGATGTATGGACAAATCATTCTCAAATGTTTTAAAATTTTCATTCAGTTAAAGCAAGACATTTATCAGTACTAAAGTAAGAAGCTGAAATCCCTCATAAAATCCTCCAAAACTAGTTACGAAAATAAAATTGCCAAAGATTCCACAACAACAACCACAAGGCATTCTATAGCTATGTCAAGAATCTAAATGGCAATGCTCATATCTGCTCTGAGCTACAACAGAATGGCATTAAATATACTGATCAAGTATTAAGTAAGATATATATAAAGAAGGCTGCTTGATGTAATAATTTATTCTTTGAAGGCATAAGCCGAGGTACCAGATACATCAGTAAAACTTTTGTATCCTGATGTTTTGTGTGATTTATTATTTTGGAGTCGGTTGTGTGGTTTGAGTTATACTTGGAGGATTATGGCAGCCAAAGGGGCCCGTTTTACATGTGCTGACATCTGGAAGAAAAGGGAATCCAGAATGGTGGAGATTGACCCCTTGATGATGGATGAAGTAAATCCCTGTGAGGTGGATTTCACCAAACTGGAGAGGCTGCTTAGCAAAGAGGTAATGCTCTATTATGATATAAGACTTTTGGAGAAATACCTGTCATCATAGTAACTTTTGTCAAAAGAAGTTTTCTTTTCTTTATGAAAATGTTACAGCCTTGCAAACACCTTGGTCCTGACCGAGCAACAGGACCTGCTGACCTCCAATTCAAGCCTCTTCATTAGTTAGTTTAGATTAATAGACATATGTCTTTTATAATTCTCTTTTTAATGCTCTTTCTGGTCTTTCACTATCTACTACTATTAGGCAAGACAAGGCTGCTCTCCTGGTGGAGGCAGGAGGGAAAGAGAGATACATACAGATTTATTATTTTTTAACTTTTGCAAATAATCTTTACTTGAAAGACATGAGCCACATAAAATTTTTAATATTATTTATATCCCTAACTAAAGCACACATTTCTCTATATTTGATCACACACAACTTATATATGTTTGAATGTTTAAATACACATCTTCTAAGCAGCACACATTGTAAATATATTTTTCTAGGCAGCATGTATGTAAATATATTTTCTAAGCTCATGTATAGATTTTTCTAACATTCTCCCTGTTGTAATGCATTTAATGCTATTTGAAACATAAACAGTATTATTTCATATTTCAGATAGACTTTCATTGGGTCACAAATTCATTCAATTCCATATCTTGGTACATAGTTTCAGTCACTTTAACTAAGTCTTCTTTAATTTTTTTTTTTTCACACACATGGGCAGACACATGCTCCAATTATGAGCAGTACCACAATTGCAATAAGAATCAATCAGAATAGGAACTGGGATGGAACCCCCCCCCAAACAGATTCTGAAAGAGGCCTGGTTTAGTCAAGTCTGGTACTTGTCTGATACTTGCTGAATTACTCTAGGTGGTCATTGATTTCATTTTGGTTGTCTGGATTGTCACAGCATTTTTCTTTACTTTTTGCACTCTTAGGCCTAGGGTGAAGTAGCATTTTGTAATTTTAGTAAGCCATTATTTTTTTTCAGTTTACAGTTTTTATTCAGTTCAGTATTGTAGAAAAAAGTTGCATTGCTCATGACTTTTTGACGCTTCCTCTTTTGACAGTTGATTTGACTGCTCCATGATAGGGCCTGCTCTGGATCCTATCCTGCCTGCCCACTGTTGCCCAAGTTCATATGAGTCAATTTACTTTTGTCTTTCACTTCTTGAATTTTAGCCACATTTCAACCGATTTATATTCTGGATTTTTTTTTTTTTTTTTTTTCACTGGACCTTCAGATTGGTAATTCTGTCTTATTGCTTATTGATAACCCAAAAAAACAAAAAAAACCAATTCTCCCAATTCTCAACCATTTATTTATATGCCTTTCCTAAAAAAAATCATTACTTTGGTACTGATCGGTGTTCCCTGCATGAAACATTTTTCTATTCTTAATAGACAATTCTATACTGTGTATTTAATGTTTTTCATGGGACTCAGATCATGAATCATATTAGTATTTACCAAACAGTACCCCACTTTTGACTTTTTATAAGACATTGTTATATTGTTATTTACCAGCACACCAGCCCCCCTGAGGGTATTTATTACTTGTAGAGACATACAACTGTGTTTTGTGTGAAGGTATAAAAATAAAGCAATTTTGTCCTGTAGTTTCACAGTAAAAAAAAAAAAAACTAGTTATTTTATATTTTGAGACCCCAGAGGAGGAAAAACGTTATTATATTTTTTGGGTATAGCTGTACAAACTCAAAATTTGAAATGTTGCATAGTTTCTGTATACACTTGCTTCTGGCCAGGGTGCGTGTTAAAATTTGGATGCCAGTCTATAAACAGTTCAAAACAGATATTCATAACAGTTTCTCTTTATTTAATTAGCTAGTGAACTGTCCATTTTTCACAGCTCATGCTAGCTATAGGCAAACAGCCAATTTCTGAGTTCTGAGTCATCAACTTAACTTGTTTTTTTTTTTTTTTTTTTTATGTACCTGTACCTCTCCACCAAGTCCTGCTTGTGTGTGGGACTGATGCACAGTGAACTTAAAAGATTCACTTTCTAAAACATATAATACATATCTAATCGAGTATTTCTTATTTTCACATTTATTCAACTCTAAGAGTCATGAAAATATGTAGTGAATGGATATGGTGGTGTAATGAAACTCCTTGCTTGTTTTTTAAATGCTCCTTGTGCATGGTGCTTGTTACAACATTTAACTTTGTGTTGAATTTACACACAAGGCCTTTTTTTTTTTCTTTTTTTTTCTTTGCTAATCAGCTGTCCTTACTAGATTGCAAGTGTACAGCTGTATGTGTGTATGTCTCATGTGTCAACCAATGTTTTTTTGTTTTTATATTCCTTGTCCTGACATTTTTTATCAGTCTGTTTTTTTTACCTTTTTTTTTTTTTTTTTCTCTGCAACATTTAATTTTTTTTTTTTTTGTCAAGTTGACATGTGCAGTCTATTGGACTTATAATCTCATGAACTCCTGAGGTAATGAACAGCTTACTACACTGTTTCCTCACAATGTCAAAAACAATAATGCAGGAGAACTCAAGTATCTTAAAGTCTTAACAGCCATTAGGAGGCAAAAACCATCACAAAAGTTGTATAGAATTTTGACTGGTTTATCATTTGAGTTTTTTATTCATTTTATTTTATAATCATTTTTATCTCAACTCACTCAGCTTTGTGGTCCTCATCATGTTTACATCAAAGTAACTTAGTATAAAGTTTAAATTGTGTTTTCATTCTTTGAGAAGAATTTTCTTTACAGAAGAATGTTACAGCCTGTCAAACACCTGTCTGAGATGTAGCCAATTCAGCAGATAATTCAGCAATTTTCAGATTAAGACATATATAATAGATGTATGTCTTTTCTTTCTTCTCTCTGGTTTCTGGTGCACTATCAGAGTTATCAGAGAGAAAGACAAGGCTGCTTTGGGAGGCAGGAGGAAGAAGAGACATGCAAACAGATTTATTATTTTCTAACTTTGCAAAATAATCTTTACTTGAAAGACATGAATATTTTCTAAGCAGCATGTATAGATTTTTCTAACAACCTGTCACTGGACATCATGCCTAGAGGCCTTAGAATTAATAAATTGCCAGCCTATGAGTTCACAGAAGATGAGAATGATCTTTTGATCGAATGGAAGGAGGCGTTGTTGGCATACACTAAAGTTTGGTTGAGAGTTTTGGTGAAGCAGAATTTAAGACAGCAGAAAAAAATAAGAGCAGAGATTCTACAGGTGCAGATGGAATTAGCTGAAAAGATGCCGACCCTGGGCTTTGATAATGAAGTAAAAGAGGTGAAGGAAAAAATGGTGAAGGTGGAAGAAGCGGTTACCACTCATAAAAAGGGCAAGTTACAAAAGAGACCTAAATGACTATAGCAACGACACCATCTTTTCCTGGCAGCGGAAAGAACCCAGGAGCAGGCAGAAGAACAGAAGGCCGAATTATAGAAGTTAGGAATTTCATGATTCCTTGGTATCCTCCGGGGAATTGGCATCAAACAGCAGCAAAAAAAGTGTGTCATTCGAGGAGCTTAATGAGGAATTAGGAATGACAGGCTCAGTGAAGGAGAATCCAGAATTTGGCAGAGGTCGAGGGCGTAGATGGCAAGGGAATACAAGCAACGACGATGGCAAGCAGAAGAAGAGTTTCCAGCAGAATCACAATAACAGTAGCCGAAGAAAGAGATACTGAAGAAAACTGTGAGGTTAACCATATTTGTGACAACGAGAGAACCATATCTGTGAACATTGGGACTAATGTATGTATGGACAATTTGAAAGTGGTAAATTTGTCTGATTTAATTTTGGACTCTAATGCTCTATCCATTTTAGATAAGGGCAGTAAATATGTTCCCACACATTACCCAAGCTTAGTTGATTTGATTTTGGAGATCAACAGATTCTGCCGTAAGTTAAATTTAAAAGTATTTTTTGAAAGTAAATGAAGGCAGCGTATAATAGGTGAAAGTAATATAATTGATGTTAATGCAAACACATCAGAAGGGGTGCAAGATGTTAATGATTCTTTCAACGACAGTACTGATAACCTTTTGTTAAACTTATCCATTTATGGGTACGAGGAACCAGATACATATGATGAAAACAAGGAAGAGGGGGTTGATAAGAATGAGCACACTGATTTTTTCTACTGGGTTTGGTAAAATGACGATGCCACATGTGCGTCTATATTATCTTGTTGAAAGATGACAATATCGAACAGCATAAACATCAAAAATGCCGTACATCGAAACTGTTCTTGTAGGGGGCTGTGCACCCCACACCCCCCGCTAATTATATATACCAATTCCAAGATTGCACTACAGTGAGGAAAGAACAAATTTTCTCATCCCCTTCTGTACCATGATCCTACAACAACACTTTCGATGTACGGCATTTATGACATTATAGCCATTCGATATTTTCAACATGTGATAAGGTGAAGTAGACCCACCGCATCTACCTTATAATAGTACATTTAAGCTGCCCAAAATGGCTAATAATATTTCAGTGTTTGAGAAAGTGTTGAGCAAACATGTAGAAAAAGAATATGACGTATTCAAAAGAAATTTCAAATCCTTTAACTTAACTAAAATCCAATGGCAAACCCTTCAACAACTAAGGGGTAGTAGCAAGGAATATGTGTTCACACAAGCCAACAAGGGTGGCAATTGGGTAGTTATGAGTGAGGCCCAATATAAAGGCATGATGTATGCTTTATTGAATGAAAATGCTGTGTATAGGAAGCTGTTGATAAACCCAGTTTCAGAATTTAATGAGGAGCTATTAGAGATTTTGGAAAGAGCAGAAAGATTGGGTTTCCTAAGTGCGTTGAATGTTAATAAGCTTCACATTAAACAACCCAGGGATGCCATGTTTAGAGCTATTCCTAAGGTACATAAAAATATTCACAACCCACCTGGGAGACCAATGGTCTCGGGGAAAGGAGCCTTTCTCCAAAATGTAGGGATATTCCTGGATTTTCATCTTAAGAACAACTTGAATAAAGTAAGTTCCCATATTAAAAATGGAAAGATGTTGGCAGAGTTGTTAAAGGGCTGGGATTGGTCCAAAGATTTTTATTGGGCCACAGTAGATGTAAAATCCCTATACCCAAGCTTAAAACATGAATGAGGTTTAAGAGCCATAAGCAACATGTTAGGGGAAGGTCCAGGAACAGTCTTTTTTATTCGTCTTTTGGAGTTTTCATTAACACACAATTGCTTCATGTTTGACGGTAATTATTACCTGTAGTTGTAAGGGACTGCAATGGGGGCAGCCTATGCCCCCGTGCATGCAGTACTATTCATGGATTATTTTGAGAGAGTCAAATTGTACAACATGATGTTTTATAAGAACAAAGTATTATTTTTTTAAAAGACATATTGACAATCTCATATTTATCTGCAGAGGAAACATGGAAGAGTTTGATAATTTCATAAACATGTTGCAGGATAATCTTTTTGGTCTTGAATTCACTTACAAAATCAATAAGAGGGTTATACAATATTTGGATCTGGATTTTTTTGTGGATGACTATTTTAGGGTGGCTTATAGACCATATATTAAGGATACGGCAGTAAATAACTTTTTAACAGCAGATAGTATCCATCCCCCTTATCTACTAGTGTCATTGCCATATGGAGAGTTCCTGCGAACAGTTAATAACACTTCAGATAAAAAGGAATTGTTGAATGAGTTTAACAGAGTTAAGGACAAGTTGTATACTAGAGGTTATCAGATGAATGTTTTGGCAGCCGCAGAGAATAAGGCCAGGAGGAAGCTTGGTCTGCCGTTGAGTACTAGGGAGGGGGTGGATACTCCTAGATGGTATCAAACCAGTTTGAGTCAGGAGGCTGATGGGCAGAATTCCCTCTTCTTTGTGACTAAATATTCTCATTTTCAGAGGTGTTGAAGGATTTAATGTATAGGTATTGGCCAATAGTCCTCAATGATGAAAAATATGGGGACATTTTTCCAGAAAAAATAGTGTTTTCCTACGGGAGATCTAGGAATTTGAAAGAACTTCTATCATATGGCAAATTGCAGAAACCTCAAGGTAGAAAGGGAAGTTTCCTATGTAGGAAGTGCATTGTTTGTGGGAAAATCAGGAATCTAGATGGGGCCGATATTAATGACAAGATTGATAAAGCTAGTGAAACATACACCTGTGAATCTAGGGGAATTTTTATATCATAGGTTGTGGGTGTTCCAAAGTACAATGATATATTGGAATGACTAAGAACTGTCAAGAAAAGAATTATGGAACACCTAGGGGACATAAGAAGGGGTAGGATGGAGAACCCAGTAGTGACACATTTTATTCAATCACACATTTTATTCAGTCACTTGATGACTTAGATGAATCTCTCTTCTTTAGTGTGCTGGCCAAACCTAAATCTTGTAATGGAGAGGTGGATAATAGTAAATTATTAGCATTGGAGTCAAAGTTTATTATTAATTTCAGGACATTGTACCCTAGAGGTTTAAATATGGAATTTGATATAAATGTTCACAGTTGGTAAAATGATATTTCTTGTAGTATGGACATATATGTTTTTGAAAAATGCCCACTTTTGACTACACCATTGGGCATAAAATGAAGTTTTTTTCAGTAACATGCTTATAACTAGCAGGAATTTGCTTCAGTTATGTGTGTTAATCATTGTAATTTTAGGGGTTATTTCTTGAAATGTGATTAAATAATCATTTTGGAATCAAACTTAATAAAAGTTAGACAAAATTATAATGTATTATTAAATAAAAACATTCATATGTTTATTAATTTCAGTTTTAATAAAAGTAGAATAAATTGTAAATATATACATTATTAATTTATTTTTCTAACAGAGTTAATTCAGTAAAATAATATTGAAAATGGAAACATATTTATGCATTTTGATGTTTGTATTAAAAAGTATGTGATGAATAGTAAAGTATGGGCAATGTGTAATGGGCACTTTAAGTCATTGATTTGTTAATGAATTTATGAGCTAATTGAATGTATTAAGTAAGATGTATATACAGAAAGCTGCTTCATGTAATAATGTATTCTTTGAAGGCGTAAGCCGAGATACCAGATATGTCAGTAAAACTTTTTTATCCTGATGATGTGTGTGATTTATTAAATATACTGATCCCAAGGATATTGCCAATATCCTGGCAGATCGATTCAGTGCAAACTTCACCCCCTCTCACCCCCTAAAGGGCCCATATCAGTACCAAAAGATTGCCAAATTCTGGTAATAACGGCCACACAGGTAAAAAACTCACTCTTCAAAGCTAAGAATACAGGATCCATGGGACCAGATGGCATCCCAGGCTGTATACTACAGGAACTACAAAATGAACTGGCACCTCACCTAAGTGTCATGTTTAACCATAGCCTCACCTCAGGCTTCATGCCTACTGAGTGGTGCACAGCTACAGTTATCCCACTCCACAAGGAGGGATCCACCTTGGATCCCAGGAACTACTGCCCCATCAGTCTGATGAGCCTGATTTGCAAGGCCATGGAACGTATTATTATGGAACTTATAAACAAAGATACTTACAACCTTCAAACACTGCACTCCATGCAGTTTGGGTTTGTGAAGGGCTGATCTTGTCTCCTGAACCTGAATGACTTCTTCAAATCAGTCTCCAGAGCTGTGGACGAGGGTAAGGTGGTTCACACAGCCTATCTGGACTTGCCAAGGCCTTCAACACCATCCCCAACTCTGGAATTATAGATAAACTTACTAAGCTGGGCATTAATCCCTACATTACTCGATAGGTTGCCATCTGGCTTACTGACAGAACCCACACTGTAAAAGTAGCTGACTCCAAATCCAGCTCCAGACAAGTGACAAGTGGAGTACCTGAGGGTTCAGTCCTGGGACCGCTCTTGTTTGGCATCTACTTCTCTGAAGTACAGGCCAACACTAAGGGACTCTGGCTAACAAAGTTTGCAGATGCCTGCAAACTGGGAGCCATTACTGAATCCCCATATGATGTGGATTTTCTACAAAAGGGCCCTACAGAAACAGATGCTTAGTGCCAGAGCCATGGGCTCAAACTCAATACCAAGAAATGTATAGTTATCCCCTTTGGGAAAAAACATGTACATGTGAATTGCCACATAGGTGTCAGTACACTAAAGACCGAAAGTGTGATAAGAGACTTAGGGACACAGATGGACAGTGGTCTCACTTTCGATAACCACATCACCACAATAGTCAAGAAATTCTTCTGTGTGGCACACCTCATCACTAAGGGCTTTTAATCCAGAAAAAAGAGGTCATTGTCCCACTGTACTCATCCCTCATTAGACCCATTATAGAATACAATGCCCCGTTTGGTATGTACCTGTCAAGATATCTGCAACAACTGGAAAGGCTGCAGAAATACCTCACTAAAATCTCACTGGCCTAAATCAGATGCCCTATGCTGACCATCTAAAAAAACTCCACCTATACTCTGTCACATATTGTTTACTCAGAGGCAGTCTCTGCTTAACATACAAAGCCATGTCAAACCCGGACATGCTACATTAGAAGAAATCCCAATCCCTCAGAGACACATGCTCCAGGGATCTAAACCTTGTCATCACAATGAACTAAACATGCTGGAGGGATAGGTTCCTGACCCAGAGATTCCCCAGACTCTGGAATAGACTGCCCATACATGTCAAGCAGAGCGCCTCTTTGGCTCTCTTCAAAAGGAACATTGATGATTGGATGGGAGATAGGAAATTCACCCTGGGGATCACGTCAGTCACCCTGCTAGACAGGGGTCCAGGGAAGTAAATACTGTGGGAAGAAATAGCCAGGGAATTGTTATGGCTAAGCTTGTATAGGCCCTAGGGCTGATAGCCTAGTACCAACCTACAAACCTATGAACCTATATTTATGCAAATCACAAATACTTATTATAATTTTAAGCACTTTGACAGATGATTAAAGGAAAAATGCTAAAAAGATTAACTATGGTCTACAGAGTCTAAAATGTGAACTCAGACCTTTCCAAGCTAGATAAATAGTTACAGGAAATGTTGGAAAGATAAGGTAAAAAACAAGACTGATTGCCGGACAAGTGGCTTGCGTTTTTCTAAAACATAATTGTTATTAAAACATAATTGTTAAATGTTCACATGCAGCACTATTTGGCAATTGTAATTAAAATGGCAACATTTGTGCATACATGTCATTAATAATCTGATTGCAGGTAAATATTAAAAGTAAATAAACTCAATTACATCAAGTACAGCCAGCAAATGGCCCATAGTATACATGCAGTTCAAATAAATTATGCAGGAGGGTATAAATAACTACTAGTAGTGGTAGACAGCAAAGGCAACAGAAAAATATATTCTGTCATTGGAAATAGCCAAAAAATATCAAATCAGACAAAGGTTCATAGTTTGTTAGTAACCTAATAAAGCAAATGTATAACCAAAGTGTTGGGCTAGCATACATTCTATTTTCACAGCATAAAGCAAATAAACAATACTGCAATACTACAGGGGGAGGGGTACTTTATCAGTTTTACACTGACTGTATAAGCAGTACTGCAGAATGGTCTAAAATAAAGCTACAGGAAGAAAATTAATATCTCATTCCCTCTTGACAACGGTCTTTTAGGGGGGAGGGAAAAACAAGTATTAATGCATTAGAAGTACTGGTAAACAGATTAAACCTGACAGGCCAAGATATTTTATAAGTTGCTAATAGCTATCATGCTAGTTATTATTGTATTGCTTAGTATTAAATTGTATTTACAACCTGTTAAACTGTAAAGCTATACAAGAGAGAGAGAGAATAAAAATATGTGAATATGTTTTTGGCAAGACAACGTTGGTATGCAAAAAAGCATGAATGTTTTTAATTGCTGGGTATGTAGTTTAATACCATGCCTCTGGTGCCAATTCCACTAAATATTTCTAGAAAGACATAAAGATTTTGCTTGATGTTAATGTTACTAAATTTGTAGATTAGACTAAATGTACTTTGCAGTCTTTGTATGTGCAAATGCAAAAGAATTCAGTGTAAATAAAATGAATGTCTAGCAACAAATATGTGTGGAGAACCATGTTTAAAAAATGGGTCTAGGGTACCTACTAGATTTAAATGCATGAGTAGCAAACAGTCTTTGTAGATACATACTGTATAGGACACATTGTAAAGTAACAAGTTCAAAAGTAATTTGTCAAGTTGTAATTGTATCACTAGTTGTAATTTTGTAATTTTATCACTGGTTTTTGACCACCATTTTATCCATACCAGTATTTGTTACCTCAGTTAGAGAAAATGATATTAAAATATTGTACTCATACAGCTAATGGAATAATATGTAAACAACATTCTTCAGTGTATGAACCATGTTTTTTTTAAATCCGCAAGTATTAAAAGCCCAGTTCAGTACTTTAAGATGTTCACTTCACTGTCAACCAAGGTGTTAATGGGTTATTCAGAAATATAACCAGAATGTCATGGTTAAAATGACATTAAAACTGTATATTTTAGCACTAAATAACATTTGCAGTAGCACACAATTCTAGTGTCTTATAGATATTAATCTATCTCTAATCTTTTCGTATAAAATGATTAATAAAAGTAAACAGTTAATTCAACAGCTGCAAAGAGTTAATGGAATAGTTCTAAGTCATGAATTAAGTTCTGTGATTGTAAAAAACAAATTAATCAAGTCAGAAAATAAAACTAAAACAAACCCAGCCCATAAGTAGTGGAATATTTTCACAGAATGGTCTGCAAAAGAAAAAGTTTTTAGATACATTCAGTTTTGGTAGTAGTGATTTTATATCATTGTATTAACTATGTGAAATTCTATTTTGACTGTTGTATCAAAAGAAGGCCAAAGGTTTTGTTTCCTAATGTTTTTTCTGTATAATCTGATCAAAAGATACATATTAATATAAACTGTTTTAAAATAAAGAGAGGGAAATGTTAGAGTGTATTTAACAGTGAATAAAAGAGTGAAATTAATTCTGTTGTAAATATGCTGAAAGATAAAGCATAGAATAAAAAGTTTGCTTAAATATATGTATAAAGTTTAACAATGTAAAATGGGCATCCATACTATATGTATAACAGACAGGTTTCTTCACAGCATCAGCAAAAAAGCCTAAAAAGCAATTCTGGAAACCAAGTATTACATACTTTTCTCATGTTTGCAGAACAGTTTACACATATCTATTAATAGACATGCTTTTTTATAAACTCAGCAATACAGGATCTTTTACAAAGCTGTTTCCTCAAAAAACATGTTCTTCCACAGTATAATTTCCTCAAAAATATGTTTTTTTCAATATCAGCAGCAAAACAGTTTGACATATTCTCACAGATGTTTCCTTTCAGACCACTGTTAATGGATAAAATCAGCAGAAAACAATTCTAACTGAGTGCATTTCCATATCAGCAGGAATGGTTTTACAGAAGGACAATACTGCTTTATAATTAGCAGAAAAAAACAGGATCTTAAGTGCGTGAGAATAACAGTATATAGCACTTTATACTAAACTCTGTTAGAGGTATTTTGTAGGAACATATGTTCCGAGATAACTGGAGAATGGAAAGCCTTAAAGCCATAGTCCATACCAGTTGTGAAGGAAAAACTTTATACATTAAATTTGTAAACTACAGTCGTACATTTTGTTTGTTATAAAAATAAGTTATTTAATAGTAACTGTGCTTACAGTGAAATAGTTTTGTGCTGCAAAATATATTTCTTTATCAGTGTGCAATTTGGTGCTTTAAACAGACTACAGATGCAGTCATGCAAAACTCTGTGTCTCTGATTCAGCAGTAAACAGCCAGCAAGACTTTGTGTCTTATGAAGACTTTAATTCCAGTACAGTCCAGCAAGTACGGCACAGCAGCACCTTCAGAAAATTAAAATTTTCATTTCATGCTGTTTCAAGTGTCTGGTCAGGTACATGCCAAAGGGTGTATTGTACTCAATGACTTGTCAGATAAGAGCCAATTACAGTAGAACAATGACTTCCTTAAATTTGGATGCCATGCCTTCTTTACATGTTGTACAATACAGAATACTTTTCTCTCTTCGGTAGATACATGCTGGTCAAAGGTAAGGTTACTGTCAACATGCTTTCCCAGATAACTGACTACTGGGTCTAACTTTAGGGGAGTATTATCAATGTGGTAATTTCCATAGTTGGCCATCTTTCAAAAGGTACTATTATGCATTTTCTTGCACTGAGTTTTAGGCCATGACTCTGTCGCCAGTTATCTGTATCAGGCCCTCTTGAAGGGTATGTGTGTTTTTTTGGAAATTCAGTGACCATGCCTAGTCTGCAGTCATCTGCAAACTTGGTAAGCCAGAGGCCCTAGATTTTAAACAAGAAGATGCCAAAAGGAAAGGCCCAATCATTGATCCTTGCAGGACTCCATTAGTGAATGGCTTCTCTGGGAGAAAGATTTCACTGTCATAACTTCTTCTTGGGTAATTAAAGAAATGTTGTGTTAGTCCCATAACAGAAAACACAAAGACACTAGAACACATGTGAGATATAATACCTTTTGTTGGACCAACATACCTATGTTGTTTGTACAAAGGAAGAAATTCCATTTTTTCTAGTTTATTGTAGTATGCAATGTGGACTTTGGTCCATTTTGTAAACATTATACTGATTTGTATTTGCTATTTGCTGGGACCAACTATATCTATAGTATGGGCCTTCTATGAGTCTTCTTATTTTAGGGTCTATGTTATATATTCTAACTTTCAAAATGTCGAATACCATATGTTCGAGACCATATGGTCGATATTTGTAAGTTTGAATATATAATAAAAAAAAAAGAAAAACATACCTTAACAGTGCGAGAGGGGGGACAAGCCCCCCTGCACCCCCACACCCCCCTACTTAAATATACTGACTCAGAGACCGCACTTCAGTGCAGAAAAGGGATATTCTCCCAATCTGCACTGTACAGCACCATTAAAGTCAACCTTTGAACACTTGAAATGTTGATCATATGGTCTTAACCATGTGACGATCGACATTTCAAGCGTTCATTTATTTGACATAGTCCCTTATTTTAAGGGGATCAACTATAAACATGGAAACTCAAGGTGCTGACATTTCTCCAACTTTTTCATTTTCATTTAGACTGAATATTCATGGAACTATGAACAATGATCAATACATTGGGTTTTGACATTGTGTTCTGGGGATATTTTTACCAAATATATACAGTCAGCTAATAATCTTTTTGAACTTGGTGCAGTTCTGGAGGTAATATAGCTACAAAATATGGATATGCAAAAATTGTTTTGTAGCTTTGAAAAAATGTGTTAAAATGTAAATGCCTACAATAGGGGAACTTCATTTTGGATGAGACCTGTTTGACAGTCTTCAACACAGTGTGGGTATCAGTAAAAACTTACTGACAATAATGTGAATCCAGATTTGTTAAAAGAATGGAATGTACTTAATCATAAATAGGTCCTAACTATATGGAACTATTAATTAAATACAGTTGCATAGCCATTACAGTTCTGCAGAAAGAAGGACAAAAGAGTACCAAAAACAGGAAATCATTTTGTGGATTAACTTGCAAACAGAAGTTGAATATGCTCAGACAAATCCAGAAAAAACAGAAATACTTAACAGAGATTTTTATGACTATGAAAAAAATATACTAAAGTTAATACTTCAGCACAAAACAAATTCATCATTCAAAACTGATCTTCAATATTGTCTACTAATCAAAATAATCAGGGTTTTTAGAACAGCCTATCAAAACATTACATCTGCTATGTCAGTTTCCATAAAACGCAGCAATGCAAGTTGTTCAGAGTGGACCACGTAGATTGTCTGCCAATCCGAGTAGGAACTCCTACAATTTCATTAACCCAAAGAGAGCTTCACTGTTTGAGAGACCAGTGGAGGGACCACATTTCCAGCAGTATTACATACAAAGTAGCAGGAGAATGGACAATTTCAGGTGGAGAAGAAAACAACATAAAGGTGTGTTAAGCAAGAAATGGAATAAAAGTGAATGCAGAGGTGACACAAGATGAGATAAAGAAAGTGACACACAAGATTAAGGCAAGGAAAGTTGAGGGCCAGATGGATTCTTTCTAGAGTTCTATCAATGCAGAGGGGAGGAATGCCCTTGAAAATGAATGCAAAACAACACAGGACTTGGGCAAAATATCTTAAAATAGGATGAAGGCCAGGATAACCACTATTTTTAAAGAGGGGAAGAGAAAGGGAGGAAATAGGCATATCTTATTGAATAATGTAAATATTAAGGTTTCTGTAAATACATTGGCAGAATGTTCCCCTTTCTTAGTGGCTCGTGTAAAGTATCTGATACATGCCCCAAGATTTGTTCATTTTTAATATATGCAGGGATAAAACTAGCGATATGTAAACTTGCATTGATGCCATTCCTGTTTCTGAAATTTGCACTCAGATTGTTAGTATGTTCATTCATTCATACTTGCAGATCCTGGAATCTAACAGACTGGCTATCATACATAGATTTTATTTACAAAAAAGAAGAAATTTTCTTCAAATTTGCAAATATTTCAAGCTGTAACATATCTCCCAACCATATATATATATATATATATATATATATATATATATATATATATATATATATACAAACACACACACATACACACACACACACACACACAACAAAACAAGCAAACAAAAAAAAATAAAATTCCAGTAATATTTGTCATTCCCCCAAATAAATTAACTAAATAAATAAAATGCATTTATAAACATAGCTCTCTTCCCAATTCCCTATACTGCTACCATGCCATGCTGCTTGCCTAATTAAATATTTTATCAAAAAAAATGAAATAATTATTATGTAATACTAACTGTAGACAATACCACATTAAGTATGTATGATTGGAATTAAAAAAACACTTTCAGTACCATTGAAAAAAATGTTATCTCAGGAAAATATATGCCCTACCAATTAACTTACATATGCTCAACATATAGCACTTCTAAAATAAAGACATCAATTAAGACAATATACTTGTTAATTTGTCTTTCACCCCATCTTAAACAACACAGTGTCACTCTGTAAAAGGCAAACAAGCTTCCAGTCACCATTCCACACTCATTCTATCCACCATTGCCCTTAAAATAATAAACAGTTCTTTCTGTCTATCCTTAAAAAGTAAACCCCAACACAAAACCCTCCCTCTACTCCCTTAGAAGCCAGGAAAGTAGCACCCTGACTTTAGTTCACCCTGTTTTTGGCCTTGCCATAATTAAAAAGTCCTTCAGTAAAAGTGTTCCTATAATGGGGATTATTTCCCAGAACAACAATAACCTACCAAGTACTCACAGTTCAGAAAAAGAACTAATAGTACACTTAAGACACATGTAAGTGTATCTGCTTTATAAACACAAAATAATCTCCACCACCCAGCTATACTCCATAATATTCCTATATCTGCATATGAGGCATAACCCCTAAAAAATTTTATCACATAACAGAGGGAATTCCCTCTATTATAAACATGCAAATTTAACATACAATTCTTTATACTGTAGCATTAATAGTAGTAGTAGTAATAGTAGTAGTACATTTATACTTTCTGCTCTAACTACTTGATGAAAGTACCCACACCACTAATCACTGCTATCATTCATCTTTTATCTGCTTCTTTCACACCTTTCTACTCTCTCTTCAGCTCTCAGGCCACACTTAACCCTTTGTCTGCTGACACCAATTTTTCTCCTATAGGAACTTCACTGAACAGGCTTTACTGCATTTACACGAATCCTTGGTGCTGCAAATGATTTTAAATTGTTAAGATGGCAGCATATTTTAGCCTATGTAGTAATCTTTAAAATACTGTATCTGAATATTTTGCATGTAGATTTGAGTTTCCATGTGGCTGAAAGGGGCCCAAGATAGAGCCAGCCAGCTGTTCAACAAATTTTAAATAAAAAAGAAAGAAAGAAAGAAAGAAAGAAAGAAAGAAAGAAAGAAAGAAAGAAAGAAAGAAGAAAGAACGGGGCTTTTTCAGGTTATACCTAAGAGTGGAAGAGAAAGAGTTCTGCCCTTCGATGAAGGAGGTATTGGATCTTATATGCAGTATTGGTAACAGAGGCATAGTAATTAGCCATTGCAACAAAAGTATTTGCACTGCTAAGAAATGTAGGGCTGTCACATATAAACCTCTACTGGTGATAACAGCTAGAAATGTACCTAGTGTGAAGGGGCTATGATTGGCACATGTCAGTCTGTCAGTATTGTACTACAGGCATTCATTTCTGTACGGCAATTTCTGAAATTAATTCCAATACTGATTTTCTTTGTTAGGACTGAAGTGCATGTTTCAGTGCTTTGTGTGTGCTTGGTATGAGTTGTACCAAGAGACTTGGTACAGTTCTTTTTTTTTTTTTTCACTCCATAACTTAAAGTTGAGGGTTGTCGAATCAGCGAGCAGCAATATGCACTACATAACCCAGCTTTGGCTTTTATAATAAGTGGCATAGCAACTGATATTCTATAAAACACATTGTTTGAATGAAATGTATGAGTTGTATTACAGGGTTAATTAGACACTGTGATAGGAAATTGAGGGCTATGGATTGTCTAATAATTGATGTAGCCATTGAAGCTCATTCAAGTAAGATTGACTAAAAATATAATTTTTAACAACAGTGAGCTACCTAAAAGAGAATGACACCAACTTATGCAGGGAGATGCACTGTTTATAATTTCTGATTTTTTTACAACTATTTCTGAGTTTGGCAAACCTCAGGGTTAAGTAAAAAAAAAATCAGTCATTGTCAAAAGCCAGTATGTTCTATTTGTATTATTAGACTTTATCAAATGGGCTTCAGTGAATTCAGCATCAGTGAGACAACTGAAAATGATTAACTAATAGGAAAAGAGAAAAGTTCTCATGTTTTTAAATAATTTTGTGTGAAAATATATATTTTATAAGTATGCTCTATAGACAGATGCAGCACTAGAACAGTGGCAGATTTGGGCCTTTGCCCAGGAGTGGGCACCCCGCCTTTTGTTACTGCCACTTGTATGTCTATCATTGTTTACATTTCCAGACCTCTTAATTGTACCACTTTTGGTGATGTGTTATGATATTTTGTCTGCCTTAACCTTTTCCGAAATACCAATGTTGGCTACTCCAGGCATGATTAAAAAGAAGTTATGTACTCACCATAACGTTTCATCTGTGTTGTCCATTTTCATTCTTCCTCAACTGATGGGTTTGGATCAGATCCCTTGGATCCAACTTGTCTGTTGCTAAAGCTTGTGGCAACCAAAAACTATTGAGCTTCTCCCTTACCCAGGACGTACCAACCCCAATTACCTCACATCTTGTTTGCTGCCTTTGTAGAAAGTAAAAGATGGACATCCACAATATTCTTGGCTTACCCCAGTATTAAGTGCATAATGTACTTTGTTAACTGTAGGCCAGGGATGGCAACTGCACCCCCATTCACAAGCTAGCATTTCTTGTAATCTTTAATTACAAAATTCCTTACTATACAGTGACATACCCTTTTTAGTAGTTGTTACTGACTCCCAGCTAAGCCAAACTCACTAAACTTAACATAAGTACAAATACACAGCACAAGGTTTCTGAATTGGCTAAACAGCACATTGTAGGCAATAAAGATATTACTTTTGTTCTGTAAGGCCCTGCATATATTCAGAAGAAAACAAAAACTAACAGAAAGGCAAGGTACCTTTTGTCCAAACAGACATACCTACAACCAGTCTGTGGACTGAGTGATTGTTTTTTGTCTGACTCACTCCTACCCAAGGCCAGCCCGCTCTGCTCCCCATTGCTTTGTTTTGGCTCACTTCACTCCCTTATCCTACCCCCATTCCCACACACCCCTTATTTCATTTCCTTTATACCTAAGCTAGCCATACCCTCTATACAATTCTCCAATCCACTTCCCTCCTGCCTCAGCCAACCACATCCCTCTAACTTCAAATCTTATACACAACTCCTTTCCCACTAACTCCACCTAGACACAACCTCTCACAATACCATACTACACTATACTTTCCTATACCTCACTTCCTGATTCCATACCCATTCTCCAATCAGAATGAAAGGCCAAAATTGCTTGCTCTACAACCCTCTATTGTCAGGCATCCTTTTCATTGCTTACTATGCTACCAACCCCCATAACTTCAAACTCATCAAGCACCCATCCCCAACACTCACATATACCTCACCACACCTACCATGCAAACCTTATTATATCATCACCAAGACTTACCTTAGATTTAATACTAATGTCCTCCCTTCAAGTCATATAAAACACACCAACACTCAGTTGTCCTTCTACAGGTAAAACCAACTTATAACCAAATTGAAGCACCTAATTTTGTACTCTCTAACAAAGATAAAACTCCAATCGGATATCTAAACCAATTCTGGGCCCATCTGTACCTCCCATGTAACCTACCTATTACCCCCAAGCTCCTGTTCCTCCATATTCACCCAAATCTCACTGACACCACTACCTATACATCTTTACCTATTACCAGTAACTTTGACCTTCTCATTGCATGCTTTAATCTCAGAAGCCTTGCAAATAAATTACCAGAATTCCATGCCAATCTTGCCTCCTACTCCCCAGACATTGCAGTCATAACTGAAACCTGGTTAAAGCCCCACATCAAAGACTCTGAAATTACTACAAATGGTTACAATATTATAAGACAGGACAGGATAAATAAACATGGTGGGAGTGTAGCAATTATGTTTAAAGAATAACTTAATCTAGAACTGCTCCGCACCAGACATCTCTCATGCTGAACTCATTATTACTCACCTCCAAATTAATCCTCACAAATTCATTAACATCACAGCCATCTACTTACCAAGAGGCAACAACCTGCACAATATAGAATCCCTCCTATCCTGGTCATCTTTTTCTCTATCCCATGAAACCATCATTCTAGGTGATTTCAACCTAGACTGGCTCTCCTGCTCCTCCAACTCCCCTACCTCATTTATAAACTTATACAACTTCACCCAAATTATTAACTACCCCACCCACATTGACAAGCACTCCAATAAAAAAATCACTTCTAGATGGATTTTAACCAATGAACCAAACCATGGGTACCAGACAGGCTGTCTACCAATCACGCTAAGTGACCATGCCCATACATTTCTAGTTAGGAAGAAAACACATATCCAAACCAGCATCTCATACAAATACACCCGTAGCAAAAAATATTTCTCCTCTGACACATTCAATTTACTACTACAAAACTACAATTGGTCCCTATTAAAAAACCTGCAACTAGACCTAGTTGTAGAATACTTCAATAACAAATTCCTTGAAATATTAAATAATCTTGCTTCCTCAGAAAAATTCACCAAAAAAACAAACAGCTACATAGCATGGCTTTCCAAAGAAACAAAACAACTAATGAAATAGAGTCACTATCTCATATGACCAAAACTAACAATCTCATCCTTTACAAACAACTCTATAAACCATGCTAAGAAAAACATCATCAAGGATAAAAGAACCTATTTCCTCACCTGACAACAAAATTACCAGCACAATCCTCAAAAATTCTGGCAAAATATCAACCAGCTCCTTAACCTCAGTAAAACCCCTACCCCTGCCCCCCTCACTATGAACTCTTCTGTGCCCTAAGCCTCACAGTTCAATTCCTACTTCATCAACTCTATCACTTCTCTCCGTGACAACAAAACAATCCTACCACTCACTGTCACCTTCCCTACCTTTAATGTCGCAAACTCCTTCTCCTTTATTCCCATTCCAACTTCCTACATAAAAAAACTCCTATGTAAATTAAAACCCTGCTGCTTATCTGCCAACCAACTTCCAAATGAATACCTAAAACTAGCTGCTCCATCCATCACCTACCCTATATCATTACTAACAAACTGCTCTATCTCTGAAGAGTACGTTCCCAAATTATGGAAAATCTCTCATATCTTACCACTTCATAAGGGTGGCCCATCTAGAGACATAACTAACTACCATCCCATCGCCATTCTATCCCCTTCCCAAAATTCTAGAGAAATGTATCCACCACCAGCAACTCATGAATCACCTCACTACCAACAATCTACTCTCCAGCACCCAGCATGGCTTCAGGCCTAAACACAGTACTAACTCAGCCCTCTTAACCTTTACAGAGACCATTTGCCACCTCAAAAATGAAGGACAACTAGTCTCCGCCATTCTCTTAAATATGTCAAAAGCTTTTGACACAGTGTCCCATCAGCTGCTCCTCAACGAACTTGACATTTACAATCTCAATACCACACCTTTAACATGGTTTCACAGTTATCTATCCGACCATCAACAGGCCAATAAATGGCCAAACAGCCTCTCCCCACTATTACAAGTCACCACGGGTGTACCACATGGCCCAATACTTGGGCCCCTCCTCTTCATAATATTTACCAACAACCTATATACTGTCACCCAACATGCCACCATCATCCAATATGCAGATGATTCCTCCCTTATCTGCCCAGCCCACTCCCCACAAGACCTCCAACACAAAATGCAATCATCATTCCAAGACACTGAAAAGTACCTCACCAGCCACCAACTCATCCTAAATCCAAAGAAGACCAAACTCATAATTTTCTGTGATAAATCTTCCAAACCCAGTACCCAATCCCTATCCATACTATATAACAATGGTACAAAAATCAAACCCACCAATCAGACCCAGCTGCTAGGGGTAACCATAGATGACTCACTAAAATTTAATAAACAAATCTATCTGACCATCAGAAAAATCCACTCTAAACTAGGTGCTCTATACAGGGTATACCTTACCTTACACAACAAGCTAGACTGGCCACTGCAAGATCCCACTTGCTATACACCCTTCTATACTGCTCTAAGGTCTTTACTAACCTATCAAAAACCAACTTAAATAAACTAGACTACTGCTATAACAAAATAGCTAGGTTTGTCACCAACCAGCCCCACAGAACACACCACTGCACTGCTCTCTGACAGGTCATCTGGCTAGAACTTCCCAACCTATTATTACTAAACCAACTTTCACTTACCCATAAAATCATATTCAACCCTACCCTAGCCCAGCTCTAGCAAACCTAATCCAGCGAAATACAAACTGTAGACTCCCCAGGTTATCCAACAAACTAATACTAAAAGTAACCCAGTCTCACAACTATCACGAAGACTCCCTATACTCCCATAAAATAGCCAAAGATTGGAACAAACTTCCTCAACAGATAACTAAAACCCCCAACCTGTCCACATTTAAAACTACCAAAAAAGACTATTTAAATGATAATTGGCTATGCCCTTGTATTGCTCCCAACTAGTGTTCTTCCTATTTTTTCCATTCATCTCACACATGTTAGCCAAAATAGTGCTCATCCCACATAAGGCTATCCCACGATCTGTCTTATCTTTATTAATTGTTGTTCCTTCAGATGACTTAACTTGTAAAACTACATGACCAATTTTGGTCTTTCAGACGTGACTCAACTTGTAAAGCCACATGACTTATGTACCTCATATAGATTGTAAAAAAAATAGTATTCTTATATGCCTGAAACATGCATGTTTATGTTGTATTCTGTTATTATATTTTGCTATAATATTTTTGTTAAGCTCATTTACATATTGTTAGCAATGTACTACTTAAACTAAGTTTACTGCTTGTACCTTAATAATGTTCTTTTTGTTGTGGAGCTTTACTCCCCCAGTCTCCGCTGAAAATGTTTTTTTTCATCCCAGTCAGACACTACCCAGTTAAGAAATATAAATAAATAAATAAAATCATGGAGAAACTGTATCTGGAGTTTATGTAAATAATAAGGACATATAGGTCCTCTAAACACTCATTCTTCCAGAAGCCTTAAGTATGGGGTTGGTGAGAGGGAAGCTGAAGAAGAATGAAAATGGACAAAACAGACGGAACGTTATGATGAGTACATAACTTCTTTATCTGATGTTGTCAATTTTCATTCTGTCTTCAGCTGATGGGATAGAGTCTCCAGCAACCTAATTTCAAGGACAGATGCAAGAGGGGATATTCCTGAGCACCATAGAACCAAAAGATGCCCTTCCTCAGGGGCCAGATCTAATATGTAATGAGCAATAAAAGTATAGGGGATAGCCCAAGTAGCTGATACTCTAGACTGAAAAACTGAGGAAGTTGCCATGGATCTGGTGGAATGGGCTTGAACAGGTTTTGTCAGAGCAATGCCCAATTTGTTATACAGAAAGGAAATGCAATTTGTTATCCATCTAGACAGAGTAACTTTGGTAAATGGTTTACTCAGTGTTGATTCTGCATATGAAACAAATAATTTGTCAAAATTTGTGATGTTTTTAGTCCTTGTAAGTAAAAACGCAACTATCTATGAACATCTAATAAATGTAACAGATTTTTCCTTTGTTAGAAAATTTGGGAAAGAATACTGACAGCTGAATACATTGATTTATATTGGATTCTGACACCACCTTCGGAAGAAATGACAGATAACAATGTCTTTATGGAAAATCAGTTATGGAGGTTTTAAGCACAATTCTTGGCTCTCAGAAAATTTTCTGGCAGAGGTAATGGCTACTAAGAAGATTGGCTTCCATGAAAGATATTTCAGTTCACATGTAGCTGAATGTTCAAAAGGAGATTGTATAAGAGACTGCAGCACAAAGTTTAGGTCCCAAGAGGGCATAGAATATTTAAAAGGAGGCCTTAAGAGTAGAGTTGTTGTTGTTGTATCTTTCAGCTTTTCCCGGTTAGGGGTCGCCACAGCAGAACTCCGGTCCACTAATGATTGGCAGTAGATTTTTACGTACCGAGTTGACAGCCCTGATGCACAACCTTTAACGAAGGTAAGCACATTCACGCATGTCTCCACACAGAAGACGCTTTAGCTGAGAATTAAACAGGACAACGTCTTATTGTGAGGCGCCAATTCTACCGCAGCACCACCACCGCAGTTAGGCCTTAAGAGTAGAGTGCCTTTCAAAAATGCTTTGCTTATCTTATGGGACACTACAGAAGAACCATTTATTCCAACATGAAAATTTGTTATTGCTGCTAATTGTACTTTAACAGTAGAAGAACTAGCTCCTTCTTCAAAAAGATGCACTAGAAATTCCAAGAGATCATGAAATGGGGCTGTGAAAGGATCAATATTATGTTTTTGAGCCAAAGAAACAAATCTCTTCCATTTGCTGGAGTATATTTTCCTTGTGGAAAGTTTATGGGAGGACAAAAGAATATGACGGACAGAAGAAGAGAGCATAGGTTGTCTGGCTATTAATGGAAATGGAGAAACCAGGCAGCCAGCCCGAGGTTTACTCTGTCTGGATGCATCATGTCTGTTGGGTGAGACAGGAGGTCTGGAGTTAGATCCAGAAACCAAGGTAGTTGAATCAGGTGAGGTCAAAGGAAGGGAAACCAAATTTGTTGAGGCCAATAATGGGCAATGAGGATGACCTTGCTCTTCAATCTTATAGCTTTCTGAAAAAAAATTTGAGAATTAATGGAATGAAAGGATACACATAAAGGAGACTGGGGGGCCAATCGTGAAGTAGAGCATCTATCTGGGATTCCCCCTGTGGGGGATTAGGGCAAAATAGTTGCTACATTTGCTGTTTGGGGGGATGCAGATAGATTTCACCAAGCCCGGCATCATTGATGGAAGATCATGTTTGCAATTTTTTTGTTGAGGGACCATTTGTGAGGTAGAAGAATGCACCTGCTCAGTTTGTCTGCCATCTCACTGGACTTCCTCAGAATGTGTGCTGCTAAAAGAAAGTGGTAGGAAGAGATCACCTGCTCTCATCTCTAGGACATTTATATATAAATTGGCCCCCTCTGGGGACCAGATGCCTTGGACTGTCTTCCTCAGTTAATGCCCCTACCCCCACCGTAGCTGGGAAGCATCCATGATTACTATGGCCTTGGGCAGAGGGGAAATGAATGGCTGACCTTGTAGAACCTGATCTGAATGAATCCACCATTTGAGATCCCACTTGCAGGTGTGAGTGATTCTTATCTAATAAGTCATAGGCTGATAAAGAATCAACCACTGAGCAGCCAACATCCACTGAAGAATTCTCATATAAAACCTTGCAAATTGTACTAATAGTATTGCTGCTGCCACTGATCCTAAAGCCTGAAGGACCAGGCAGGCTGAAGTTGAGGTGCTGCAGATTATCTTTTTGACTTGGAATCTTATAGTCTGAACTCTCAGTAATGGAAAGGAAGCAATGGTTGTTTTTGTAATGAGAATTGCTTCTATTGACTCTAAAGTCTAAGTTAGTTACAGATGAGACTTGTCATAGTTTATGGTTATTCCCTGAAGAGAGCAATTCTGAAGAACCTGGCCTCTTGCACATATAAGATGATGCCTGGTCAGAGTGGTAATGAGCCAGTCATCTAGGTATGGAAACATTCAGAATCGTTGTAGTCTTAGGTGAGCTGCTACTACTGTCATGCACTTGGTAAACACCCTGGGGGCTGTGGTGAGTCCAAAGAGTAATACTCTGAAATGATAATGACTGGCTCCCAGTCGAAAGCGTAAGTACCTTCTGGATCATCTGTTCATCTTTATAGTTGATAGTATGCATCTTGAAAGGTCTATAAAGCATATCCAGTCATCCTTGTCCAGATGGGGGAAAATGGATTGAACCATGACCATGACCATGTGAAACTTGATTCTTCAGACTGTCTTGTTTAGTTTAGAGAGATCTAGAATTGGTCTCCAGGTTCCTGTTTTCTTTGGCAGCAAAAAGAACCTTAAGTAAGTTCTGGATTCTGGGTTCCTATTACGAGATCGAAAACTCATTTATGCGATTATGAATAAATTGACCTGTATTGCGTGAAGTACAGGAACCTCGAATGTCCAAAACTGCGAATTCTGGAATGTCGATTTGTTTTGGTTAGCCCGTCTGCGGTAGAGCTCCATAAGGTAAGTGTGTGATAGATAGGACTTAAGGGTTAGGATTTGGGTTAAGGTAAGTGCATAGATAGGTAATGTATGTAAGATTTAGTGTAGTGTTAGATGTAGGTTTTTTTTTAAGTGTATGTATGTGTATTATTTATTTTGTTTGAGTGTATGTCTGTAGGGGAAGTGTGCGGTAGTTACGGACCTTAGGGTTAGGGAGGGGTTAAGGATAGTGCATAGATAGTTGTGTATGTGGGGTTTAGTGTAGTGTTGGAAGTAGGGTTTTGTTAAATGTATGTATGTGGATTATTTATTTTGTTTGGGTGTATGTCTGTAGGGGAAGTGTGCGGTAGTTACGGACCTTAGGGTTAGGGAGGGGTTAAGGATAGTGCACAGTTAGTTGTGTATATGGGGTTTAGTGTAGGGTTAAAGTAAGGTTTTGGTGCTTTACTTTAGGTTAGAAGTAGGGTTTTGTTAGTGTATGTATTTGGTTTATTTATTTTGTTTGGGTAGGTACTATGTAGCGGGTGGTGTGGTTGGCCAACTATGAGAGTTCGATATTTTATTTTTTGCGGTTTAGTGCGTTCGGGATTTTCGCGGTATAGGGGTCGATGTTTAGGTATTTGCATAAAGGGTTTTTCAATCTCATAATATAGACCCCTGGATTCTATCTGGTCAGGTGGGACCTCTTAGATGACTCTTTTTTTCTAGCAGCATTTATATTTTAATTGCTGCTTGTTCCCTCTGACTGGGTAGAATATAGGGAATTTTTTTGACATTGGAGGTGAAAGGGAAAAGGGTATTACATAGCCTCTGGAATTAATCTTCTGCACCTAAGTATCTTTTGTTATATCTAGCCAGGCTCTATGATGCAGGGATAATCATCCCCTGACTGTCTCTAGAGGTGGACAATCAGGCCTCCTTTCAGGTGCGCTGGTAGGGTTTATCAAATAACAATTCTCTGGAACCCTGGTTCTGTGGGCCGCTTCTGCCATGGGGGCATCTTCGTCCATTAGAGCTCCCTCCTCTGCCACTGGGGGAACTCCTCTATGTGTCTCTTGAAATGGACCCTCAGACTTCTTGAACCACATTTTTCAACCACCTCGTTGATTCCTGGAAAAGGTTCATTGGGGAGTCAAAAAGGCATACCCATGGCAGACAAGGTCTTTTCATCTTTTTCACACCTTGACAGATTGTTGTTTACTTTGGGGCTGAATAAAGATGTTCTGTCAAAGAGGAATTGATAAAAGAAGACTTAAAATGCTCTGCAAACTCACAGAGGTGCATCCAGGCATGTCTCCTTAGGGAAATGATTGAACCTGCTTGTCTTGAGGTTCCCTCTGCTACATGTGAGATCAACCTCATGAATGAATTAGATATGTACTATAGGGTCATCAGCTAGGAAGTAACAGATGCCTGAACATCATCAGAAAGACCACATGAGAAGGTATTTGATAACTCTTTTATCAAATCCCTCTAGTCTAGTAAAGTTTGCCAAATAGTTCAGAAACCTCAAAGTGAAGGTCGCTGAAACATAGATATGATTCCCAAATCTGTCCATTGCCCACTACTCCCTGTTGGGGGGATAGACAGTGGAACTTTCCTCAGCTAGTTCCTTCTTAGTGGATGGTCCAATGACTATGACATCAACAGGAACTTCCTTTCCCCAAAACTGCCTATCCACAAGTGATGCCATTATCCTATCTGGTCTGCAAGGAATGGGCTCTATGGTGTCTGGGTCCTTCCACACCCACAGTGAGATCAAGTCAATTAGCTCATCAGCAGGTGGAGTCACCCAGGAGGTAGAGGGTCCAGTACCAAAAGCCACCAGGAGTACATATTCCTCCGTCATAGGGTTGTTGGATGTCCAACCACCTCTCTGTTGAAGAATTTCTAGGATGTCTTCAAAGCAGACATCTTCAGGAGGTGATCAAGGAGACCCTTCACCTTCATTGAATCTGTGTCTTCAGTGAGGGACTCCTCTGGAGAGCCTATGTGCTTCCTCTTACACATCCTCTTCTTAGGGACCTCCTCAGTGGGATGCTCTGGGGAGGTATCAGAAGGGGGGATTACAATTCCCTGGGTGGAAGCCTGGGGTTTTGGTACTGGCTGTCCCTGTGATAGAAGATGGTGAAGCTCTGAGTGCTGAGACATCATGGTAGAAGATTTAGGATCTGAAAGAGATGAATCCATCAGAATTGTTAAGGCAGAAAATACTCTCATCTCATCCTCGAACACAGAGTTGATCGTAGAGAGAGAGGACATCATATCCAAGAAGACAAGCTTCTGAATTGTAGACTTCCCCTGCTCTGATGGAAAAATCTCTGAGGTGGAAACAGGAGCTGAGCTATCCAGTGCCAAGGCTCTGAGGTGCAGAGATGGCTCTGAAAGCTTCAGAGTCAGATGTAGCACATCATATCTGACAGGCAGACTACAGCTCCAGGAGCTGTCTGGAGCTAACAGGACTGGAGCTTTCAGAGAATTTGTCAGATATGAGGATAAAGTTATCCTGATATTCAAGCCAGATGGATCTGGACAACTCGGATACAAAAACTCTAAAACAACAGGAAATGGTGAAACCAGGCAAACTCCACAAGCTAACAGGAGTCTGAGGAGGAATCTGTAAAGGGGGAGTAGCAGACATATGCATCTCCTGACCCAGAGGGGTAGGAGCTGTAGGAACACCAGTCTGGCTCTGCACCAAGAGAATCTTCTTCACCAGTCTCTCCACAGTTTCTTCTGTAAGGCTTCTGGAAGAACGACTGGAGTATATGAATGGAGACCTCGGTCTTTCTAAAAATGGAGAAAGTACCCTGTCAGGGAATAGATCCAGTGATGGGAAGTACTTTGTTCGAGGAATTAATTTAGCAGTCTGAAATCCAGGCTCAGATTGCAATGGATCTGATGAAGCCAGATCTGAGAGCTTTGTTTTCATTAGCGCTGACTTAGGAGGCATCAAATGGAATACTTTTTCCTTAGCAGGATCTTGAATTTTTGCCTTTTTTGGATCTGGGGTTGAGACTGGGTCCTTATGAGACTCTTTCTTGAGGAGTCCAAAGATGAGGAAGAAGATGATGGCTTTGGAGAAGAAGTCTTTGAAATTTTCATTTTAGAGAGAAAACCCTCCGATATAGCTTCTCCAAATGAGTTAGGAAGAATACCTTACAGTATCAGCTTATTTTTGCTTTCTACTAATGCTTGAGGATTAAATCCATGGCATATAGAGCAGTCTTCCTGTAAATGGAAAGAGCCTAGACAATAGACACAAAGTGTGTGGGCATCGGAAAGTGGCAGCTTGTGCCCACACTTCGAACACTTCTTAAATCCTGTTAATTTATGCTGGTTTATGCACCATCACTAAGACAAAAAAAAATGAGAAACCAGACATCTGTTAGCACTAAAATAACACAGCAAAGAAAAACATTTTTTTTTTAGATAGAGAATTACAGAGAAAAAAAGGTGAAGGAAAGGAAATGCCAACAATGGTAATGGAGCTACAATGGTGTCATAGAAAAGGAGAAGATACTAACAATATTAGTATTTTAGAAGTACAAAAGAGTACAATAGAAAAAACGGCCAGAAAAAACAAGAAGTATATAAATGCAGGTAAGGGAGAGGAATAGAAAAAGTTTTTCAGTAAGGAATACAAAAAATTGCACACATCTGAAAAACACTCGAGAGAGATGAAAGACCATATATTTTGCTTGATCCAGCAAACAAGATCTGAGGTAATTGGAGTCGTGCATTCTGGGTAAGGGAGAAGCTCAAGAGTTTTTGGTTGCCATAAGCTTTAGCAACAGCAGAGTCAGATCTAAGGGATCAGATCCAAACCCATCAGTTGAGGACAGAATGAAAATTGACAACATCAGATATAACTTTTTGTTTAAAATGTGCAGCATCACCACACTCAACAATGCAACTGGAACCCTCAGATCAGGTGACATTAGCATTGGGAGCTTGGGAATACAGAAAGCACACACATTATAGGGAAAAGAAAGAGACTGGTAAACTAAGAATAGTATTTTCCATAATCATGTTCATGGATTGACAGTGTCTTATTTCTGAGTATCCTACATTTATCTGTAGAATAAACAGTGCATCAAATTGATGAACCATGTCAGAGTTTGCCAGGCAATTTGAGTGAGCAAGAATAGAGTAGACCCTAAAACATTAACAACCACCCACTGCAGCTTGTGAGATAAAACAAAGAAAATGTGCAGTATGCAAATGTTTGCAAATTTATATAAAGTTTTCATTTTTTAAATGTGTTTTAGATAGTTAAACTTAACTATTGAAACTGTATCTAGATAAGGGTAAGTTTCTGAAGTATTCCAAAAGAAAGAGAGCGAGAGAGAAAATGCTTGTCAGCAACCAGTTGAAATACATTGCCGTGTTCAATTTTATTATTTACTTTCCTTTCAACTGCACCTCAAGATGCACATAAAAGATAGTTGTCTACTTTATGTGGCTTATCAAAGGGGCAGTATGTGTCCAGCCAGCTAAAATACAGTACTGTGGCCATTAAATATTTCTATTATTTCAGGGGAAGGGATGAAAAGCCATGTTGTAACGTAGAGGTAATTTATATGATCACTGCTGAAGGATTTGATATGGCTTTTCTGTGTCTGAGAAGCAACCTGAAATACATTATTGTGGTCATTATTTTAAGGTAGTCTACATCTAACCCTATATTTTGTTTTCACACATTCTATTGGAGCAGCCTCCCTCCCATGGACCTACTTTACAGACTGCTCCCCCCCTTCCTTCTGCATTTTCCAAGATCCACCACTACTAGAAGACTGTGATTATTTCTGTTTCTTGTCTGTTTTCTGGTTAACTTGTCTAGCTTTTTGGCATGTGTTTTGTTCTATTTTTAGCATTAGCTTCATCAGCACATAATCAAATTCTTACTTGTTTCAAGTATGTAAATAGATATGAGTACTTTTAGTTTTATAGTGCCAGTCTTTTTCTCTTATTGCATTCACTGGTCATTCAGTGTGTGTTTTACACATAAAGACACATAAACACACACACACACACACACACACACACACGCGCGCGCGCATGTATGTATACATATATATTTAGAGAGCGAGCGAGAGAGAGTTTTTTATATGTATATATAGATATATGTATAGATATAGACAGATAAATGTGTGTGTGTGTGTGTGTGTGTGTGTGTGTGTGTGTGTGTGTGTGTGTGTGTGTGTGTGTGTGTGTGTGTGTGTGCACGCATGTGGTTATATAATGAATGGATGACATGTCAGTCAACACACAAAACATGCACCATGACATGTGGAACATTTATTATATCCTACAAACAACCCATCAGCACATAGTACATCAAAAAAGGAAACAGATTTCCTTTTCTGATGCACTACCCATAACCTGACACATTTAGCTCAAATTTGTCTGAATAGTGGCAGTATTATAGGAAGGGATGTTTTAAAGTTAAGCTGTATGTTAGGGTTAGGGATAAGGTTAGGGTTAGCACACATTACTAAAGTGGGCAGAGGGTCATCATCAAACCTGGTTAGCCATATTCTTTTGTCATCATCTTTCTGCTTTCACATTGGAGGAGTACATACTAAAGAGAAAGGGAACCAGGATAGATCTCTGAAGGGCACCACTAGTGACGTGGCTTTTAGATGAAGCAGTACCACCAACTGTACACATTCCGTGATCTAATTTGATATCCAAAGAGTGAAAAGAGGTTTATATTTAAACTAGTGAATTTGTCAATAACACCAGCATGGGAAGTCATCAGAGGCTTTAACAAGGTTCAGATAAGCAGTTGGACAGAGTGACTTTGTTGATGGCATCAGTTACATTTTCAAGGAAATTAACAAGATTAAGGAAACAGGCTCTTCCTTTCATGAAGTCAGATGTATTAGATCAAGGGTCTGTATATTACTAATTTCATTGGTTATGAAATCAAGATATGCTGAATAGATTTACAAATGATACTGGTGAGGCTAATAGGTTGATAATTGCCATTGTCTAAGATGGAGCTGTAATTGTGTAGTGATGCCATGACAGTCGTTCTTCAGAACTCAGGTACATACCTTGTGGAGAAACTAATGTTGAAAATGTTTGGAGGGGTTCAGCTATGCTGTGCTTTGTACAAACTAGGAGACAGCCTGGTATATTCTTTGGGCCCATGGAGCTATAGTTTTTGACTTTGAATTAAGCTTCTAGAATCTGGTCCAAAGTGATTTTGAGATGGGAAGAGTTTAGTGACTTAAGGAACTGAACACATAGTTGAGTGTGAGAGGTAAAACTGGAGCTGAATTTGTCAGCTACAGCATTGGCAATGGCTTTGAAATTTGAATATGTAATCCTGTTCATCAGCAGCACAGTATAGAGTAGGTATTACTTCTACTACTTCTAATGTAGTTATACAATAGCATATTGTTAAATACATTTCTCTGTGGTGTTTTGAGACTTACAGTTAAAACTTGTTACAGTTAAAATGTCTAGTGGTTATCCTTGGAGCAGATGACTATTTTCAGTTTGTATCCTACCTTAGTCTTCCAAGTCTTCCCAGTAATGTTCTTGAGCTCTTTACTGGCCTGATTAAGAACTTTCCTTTGGTGAGGTATAGCAGATCTTTTGTAAGAAGCAACAATTTTCCTCTTAGTATATAACTTATTTATTCAATTCTACTGTATGAGTCTAGGTCTGCATTTCCAATTGTACCTAGGCTAAATGGAGATCGAGGTCTCTATATATTAGTTTAGATGTCTATAGAAGACAGAGGTATATGTAATGGCTTTAGTGACTGGATCAATGTGGAAGGGTGATTTTGAATCTCTTCAGGTCCCCAAACAGGGAAATTATGTTGGCTTTGCAGCAAAATCTATTTTTTTTTTTGAAAACCCTTCATTAAACAGTAATGTCCTAATTTAAAAAACAGAACTTCTCATAACACTTAGCAATGTCAGCAGTTACATCCAAGAAGTCCAGAGAAGATAAAAGTGTAATCAAAGTAACCATACACAAATCCATTCACAATTAGGTATGCATACAGACAGGTATATGTATAATGATACCTAGCATGGTTATTATTAGCTTTTCTACTCTATTTGAATAAGATTTTCCGATCAAACTCTGGTAAGGCTGGGGGGAAATACTATGTCACCTATAACATGGTCTTAACAGAGATTCCCAACAACATTTTATATTGTAGAAAGCAGAGTAAGGAGTTGTTAGGTCCCTCAATAACTAACCAAAACTTTGCAAAAACCCCACTCTACACAACCCTTGCTTGAATTTCTTAACAAATACATTTTGGGAAGTATAGCATTTGCAGGCAATCTAAGTTATCTCTCTACAGTCTG
This sequence comes from Protopterus annectens, assembly GCF_019279795.1. Lineage (NCBI taxonomy): Eukaryota > Metazoa > Chordata > Ceratodontiformes > Protopteridae > Protopterus > Protopterus annectens. The sequence continues at coordinate 529,489,553 of NC_056735.1, read as the reverse complement.
AGAGCCAGTACCCCCCCCTCCCGCATCCAAAACAAAACTGATTTTTCTTAAATGCATGCTACTTATGTAAACTAGCTATAATATTCCTCAAGCAGTGGGGCAATTTGTCATTACAGTGGGTGTCTAATTCATAAACATCATTGGTAAATGGCTCCTTGGCCCTGTATATGTCCTGTTGCAGCATGACAGAATAGATTTCTGACATATTAATATCTACAAAGAGACCAATCAATTGCTGTTTGAAATTTTGAATACCCTTTTGAGGTTAGTTGTTTATGTGTCAAGAGATATCCGTTATAGGATTAAATACTTCCAATGATCCTTAATAAGAAGTTTTCTGTTTTAATTAATCTACTTGGCCTGGTGTTTTTATTCTGTGTGACAAGGAGACACTTAAATTATTTAGGCTGCATATTTTGCAAGTTTTTCATTGGTTAAATGTCTCTTGAGTAATACTTAAATACATAGTGAATTTCTGGACCTTTGTCTTTTGCTGAAAAGATTTCAACCCTACATAAACTAAAGCACTGATGGTGATTCCCTGCTAGTGTTTCCCACCCACCCTTTCTTATGTCAATGTATTTTTTTATTAAACCTAGTGATTTTAAGCTGGCCACCCCTACTGTAAATTGAGTTTAATAATTTTCTCCCTTTCTACACTGCTGTTAATAATGTTGAATTATTTATTTGCCTTTCCTTGTGCTTGTATTGAAAAAGTGTATTTTGCCTCTCATTGTCTGTTCTACTGATATATTTGACCTGGATTCATTTTCTAGATAGCTGTTGGATAAAGTAGTGTATTCTTACACTCTAGCAAGCACTTGTTTTTATATCAAGAGGTCAGTGGATTTTCCATCTAGTGCACTGGGAGGTAGCCTAGTCTGTTTAGGTTGGAGAAACACATGAGATTTCTGCATCAAGAAAATAAATATATGTTTGTGTCCTTATTGCGCTTTTTAAAATTGCATTGTATCTGATCTCTGCATTTTTTCTGCTTTTTTACTCTTGTGACTGCATATCTTCTGCACTTGTTTTCAACTGTATTTTCAGCCTAGATAGCATAGTATAAATTCAGATCTGCTAGAATCTAGCCTACTTTTGTTCAACTTGAGAACTAAACCAGCCATCTTATATTAAGAAAGGCTCCCTTGCACCCTTGTGGCAAAAAAGTGTGGATCCAGCCTTCTCTCAGCTGGGGGATCACTGGAGTAAGGTTCTTTGTGTACTTTCCTATTGGTAGATTAGCTTAAAGCTGTTCAATTTCACCTGTATTTAAGCTCCATATTTGCTCATCAATGTGCTTTGCTCAACAAGGGTTAGTGGTACCCTGTATAGACACAAACAGCCTGAAACACAATTTTTCCTATATAACTGTCAGTGGACCTCTCACAAGCTTCTCTGTTGCACTAAAGGCAACTTAGTTGTGCACTGACCTGCGCTGCCACATCTATCATACACAACCATCAATTTAACAATCATTGATAGTCCTTGTGCAAAAACTGGTCTATCTAGTCCACCCCTTTCCCTAATAGCTTGACAGTCTTTGTGCAAAACTTGTCAATCTAGCCCCATCCTTTCCATAATAGCTCATACAGTAAAAACCTGCTATAATGGACAGAGAGTTTCCCATCATTTGTCTGGTCAGACTGATTGACATGGGAATACTGAGGTAATGTAGGAATTGCTTCATGTATACTGAAAACAATTTGCTCATACTGCAAACAAATACCCTATGTGACAGATGTAAGTACACTATGAAATTGGAATCACTTCTCTCATGTACCAACAAACTAGATACCAAGTAGGTTATCATTCCCACTCCTCACCTCTCACACAAACTAAAGACATGACACATAGACCCACATAAATAGAGGTACTCACTAGAAGTCTACCAAAACTTCAGAGACCTCCCAAATGTAAACAAAGTGCGCACACAGTTACGCAAATAAAAACCACTACACATAATAACACATGCAAATGTGTCTCAACAAGTAAGCCCCTAAGTCAAAACACCTCTAAACTAAATGTCCTGGTCACAAGCAACTCCATAGTGAGACACACAGATGTTCCTCTCACCAGACTAGACAAGGAAAGGTCATGGTCAACTGCCTGTCAGCTGCCAGGATTCATCAGATCATGCTTGCACTCAGGTCACTCAACAACAAGTATCCTTATGACTCGGCCCTAGTTCATGTTGGGGTGAATGACTTGAGATGTACCTCTTTGGACTATATGAAGAGAGACATGACTGAACTCTAAGGCTGTGTGTCCCAGACAGGTATGGCCCTAGCCCTAAGTAGTACTCTACCTTCTCTCAGGATGACACCAGAGTATAAACAATAAATAATCAACTTCAACAATTGGCTTAGCTTCTGGTGTCACTCCAGGGGGATCCAGTATCTGTCAGCCTGGAATGATATGGTCAACAAGCCATATGCTTTGCCAAAGATGGTCTGCACCTGTCTCCTCTAGGCTTTTGGATACTGGCAAATATGCTTACCTCACCCTTAGTGCCTTTTTTAGGCAATGTCAAAACAACAAAATTTCCAGTGTAACAAAATCTACCTGAGACAAAGTCAAGGTTCTGCTGCTTAATGCTAGAAGTCTAAACATGAAGAAGCACTCCTCAACTTGGCAGGTGCTGACATCTGTGCAGTCACTGAGACATGGATCAAGGCAGTGGAGAGAATCCCAGCTGTGCAAGGCTACAATGTGCCTTCCACACATTCAGACCTCAAAATGAGTGTGAAAGAACCAAAGTTGTACGGATATCCATTTTCATTAAAGCGAAATACACATTGAGACTGGTCAAACAGTATGACTCTGTTGAATTACTCTATGTCCAACTAACTGTAGCAAAATACCCTACCACATCATTGCTAGATATAGGTCCCCCCACCATGAGCTAAGTAAAGCACACCACCTACCTGGACTTACTGAAATCACTCTCGACTCAGCCCAATACCTTAGTCCTGGGTTATTTTAACTATCCTTCCATCAATTGTGTGACATATATGAACTCAAACCCACTCACTCAGGGGTTCCTGGACTTTATTAATTCAAATGCTTTGGAACAGATAGTCTGCACCCCCACAAGAGGCTCAAATGTCCTAGACATAGTAGTCACCAACATGGGGAGTCACTGCACTCCTCCCTGTGTGATGCTTCCCTGGTAAGATCAGACCATTAAACTGTCTTTTTTGAAGTAACTATTGGACCTGACACCCCCACAGGAGCAAAAAAATAAACCGAAGAACTTTTCAAAAGCTAACTTCAGACTACTAAGCAATAGTATAAAAAGTTTTATACCTCCCCCCCACACTCACAGACAACAATGACTCCAATGCAGAGGTGTACTCAGATGCCCTGTGCAACCACTTAAGCAGCTGTATGCACTCGGCTGTTCCTGACCAGATAAAAACCAGGCCCTCCTGAAAAAACAAGCCAGAGGTTATATAACAATAGGAAGAAATTGATGTCTAAGAATAAGAGAGCACTGACTCAGTAGAGGAAGAATTCCCAACTCAGACTGAACAAGCAAATCAGAAATCTCATGAAATCCACTAAAGCTAAGTATGAAGGTAAAATGACATCCCTAGCTAAGGATAATTATAAGGCATTCTTTAATTACATCCAAAACCTAAAAGAGAATGCCCAGCTTTGTGGAGAACTGGTAATAGATGGCACCACTCATATTGAACCATAGGAAATCACCAACTTGCAAGTTAACAGATATGGTGCAAATTTCACACACCTGGCCCCACTGGCCACACCCCAAAGCATACCTGACACAAGTCCTCTGCCTAGTATCTCTAGAGATCAGGTCTTATCTGCACTGTCCAAGGCCAAAGCATGGCCTCAATTGGACTATATAACATCCCAGGATACTTATTAAGGTATCTAAAACTGGAACTAGCAGACCCACTTAGTGCTCTCTTTAACCATAGCCTGAGAACTGGCTTTGTTCCAGAGGAGTGGAGAACAGCAACAGTAATCCCCTTGCATAAAGGAGGGCCATCAACATACCCTGGGAACTATAGACCCATAAGTCTAACCAGTCTCATCTGCAAGGCCATGGAAAGTATCATCATGGACCCTATCAATAAGGACAAAGGTGACCATCAAACTCTAAACTCAACCCAATTTGGCTTCTTTAAGGGAGATCATGCTTATTAAACCCGGTGGACTTCTTTTTGAAAGTCACCAAAGCCCTGGATGCTTACTGCCTATCTTGATTTGGTCAAGGGTTTTGCCACAATCCCCACTCAGGAATCATTGAAAAACTCTCTCAGTTAGGGATTAACCTTTATGTCACTAGATGGGTAGCCAATTGGCTCACCGACAGAACACATACTGTCAAAGTTGGTAACTCCACCTCTACCAGTAGACCCGACACCAGTGGGGTACCACAAGGCTCTGTGCTGGGTCCTTTAATGTTCAGAATCTACTTCTTGGAAATGCAGTATAATAAAGACAGCCTTTGGCTTACCAGTTTTACTGATGATTGAAAATTGGGTGCAATCATTTTGTTCCCCATTGATATTAACATACTACAGGAAGGCGTAACACGGACAAATGTCTGGTGCCAAAGCTATGGTCTAAAACTAAACACAACAAAGTGCATTATTATTCCCTTTGGCAAAGTATAATTCCCCGCTAACTACAGTATTGACAAACCCCCCCCTAAGCTCAAACCTGGTGGTGCAAGACCTAGGAACACAGGTAGATAGCAATCTGAACTTCAACCACCAAGTTCCCTCTGTGGTAAGGCAAGCATTCTACGCTGTGCACCTCATAAGGGCATCACATCCAGGTCTAAGGATGGAATAGCCCCACTGTGCTCAACCCTCTTCAGACCACTAATAGAGTATAATACACCCTTTTCCATGTACATCAACATACACCTGCAGCAGCTGGAGAGACCACAGAGGTTCCTCACCAAGAAAATACAGGGCCTACAAACCATGATGTACATGGATAGACTAAAAGCCCTGTCACTGTAATATGTATCATATAGGCTGCTGAGAGGTGACTTGTGTCTGACCTACAGGGCCATCTCTAACCCTGCCCTGATAAATATGTTTCACATACACAAATCTAATGGCATAAAAGTAACTTGCTCTAGGGCACTTAACCTAGCCTGTGACATTAACAGAACATGCTGGAGAGACAAATATGACTCTCAGAGACTGCTGCTCCTCTGAACAAATTTCCAATTCATGTAAAGTAGAGATCCTCAATGATCCTATTTAAGGGCAACCTGGACAAATGGATGGGAGACCACAAATTAACCCCAGGGGTGACACCCATGTCCCTCATGGACAGGGTGAGTCAGTGTTGACTATAGACTAACTCTGCTAAATATGTTTACTTAATAAGAACAGATGTGGCAACTTGTGATTAACATGGCTAGGGTTGTAAGGGCTCTAGGGCTGCTAACCTAGTAATGTCCTGGGAACCTATGTTGGAGTTACTGAAAGGAGGCAAAACAAGTTTTTAACCTTGGTCACCTGTGTCAGCTCTTTTAGCCAATGTATGCTTTTCTGATCCTACACATCTGCTTTGATCAGGTGGCCTCCTACTCTTTCTAATGGGCAACCCCCATAGAGATCAAGGAGTCTCAAACCACTGACACTGGAAGTGAATGAGTTAAGTACTTAAGGGCTGTCCAGGTTTCTGTTAGCTGATGTCATCACTGTACTGCTTTTGCAAAACCATTTTCACACCATACTATTGCCCATGGTGATTTGGCTATCAACAGATGGCCTCTATACAAGCCCCAATCAGGAGTAATTTTCTATTGTGATTTATCAAGTTGAGGGAAGCAAAGCCTATATGATAATCCCATCAATCAGGAATAACAAGGCTTAAGTGTCTTTGTGATAGTATGACAATCCAAGATTTGATCTCTATCTATGAATATTTCAAGTGAACTGCTCAAATAAGCAGCTAATATTTTTATATCAGTGATTCCTATGAGTTCCTGGGATATAGCTGTAAATATAATATAGCAAGGGGAACATGAACATTGTTACTATGGCGATTGTTCCCTATTAATTGAAGATGAAATTTATACCTGGCATGAACTCACATAAACAACTTCTTCCAGAGTGGCTCTAAATTATAGGCAATTATTTTATCTGTGTCTAGGTACAAAATATTACCTAGATTTTTGGTGATGTGGTGATGATGTGACCGAAGCTGCAAGTCATGTTACTGAAGTGATTACAGTCATGTGATGCCAGTAGGTGCTTCTGCAGTTACATCCTACCAGGGGTGACACCCATGTCCCTCATGGACAGGGTGAGTCAGTGTTGACTATAGACTAACTCTGCTAAATATGTTTACTTAATAAGAACAGATGTGGCAACTAATATTGCCTTTCTTAATCGCACTGAATACAGCCTGTATGCATCAAATATTGCTTTTCGTATTTGAAATTAATAATTTCAAAAAATTACTACATACATATTATTAAAAGATTTCATCTTAAAGCTTACAAAATGGCAAACACAACTGTGTTGATATTTGACCTCTGTCTATTCCAGTTAAAGCAATATTAATTTTTGTTCATATAATATTTATTCATTTATATTGCCATAAATTTCATGTATTTCTAAATATCTTGACAACCAAGTTGCACAGACAAAACTGCTTAGCTTCATATGAAAATTATTAGCAAAATAAACAACATGCTGCTAACAATATGAGTATAACTTGAGTGGTTGCTGAGATATTGTAAGTTGTTTATAAAATATTACAAACTTAATAGTTACTACATTTACTATGACTTATAAAATCTGGTTTAACATCTAGAACCAAAATAATACTACCACTGTAAAAATAGTTTGTGCTGAAGAATTTGCTATTTACATATCTTTAGTAGCCCCTATGGTTCTGGAGATTTGTACATTTTTTTGAAAAGCAAAGAAATAATCTGATTAATCAAAAAGCTTAGGCTCCGCCCATTGGAAGCTATTATGCAAAGTTCCAGAGTTCCATTTGTGAGAATGAGTTAACTGTGCCTTATGCAGAGTGTAGCACCACTCTAAATTGCTTCAGTACACCCTTTTGCACTGCTACATCAATTGTTAATTCAGCAATTTCATCTAAAACTTTTGTAACCGTGACTGTAAAATTGTCTGGCTTGGCATATCAATCTGCTGTGCAAGGTAAGGCTGCATTAGCTATGTTTATCTGGAGTATGTACCTGTGATACAAGAATAAAATGATGGCTGTAGAGTTATAGGCTCAGTATTCAAAGACTTGTGAATTCCAAAGCCCTCTCATACTAACAAAAACTTGCAAAAAGTAAGTAGTGCAACTAAAATAAGAAATAGTTCTTCTCCATGACTGATGCCACCAATGGGATTTGCTCAAGCTATCTCGCACACTCTGTGCAGTAAACACTGAATGTGGTAGTGTTTAGGGGAGGATGATATTAGTTTTGATGGAGAATACAACAGTTTGGTGGTCAGTGTTAATTAAGAAGTAAATGATCTTGAAGTCTTCCTGGCACTCTAACACATACATCTGTGTGTCGTTAAGGAAATTTTGTTTCATGGTGTTGATAGCACTCCTTTCATGTTAGGTACTTTAAAAGTCACAAGCTCCATATTATCACAGTTTGGAAATCCTACACATCTTAATCGCACTGAATAGAGCCAATTACCACTTACCATATTATTCACATCATTGCCGAGTGTAATTCCCCCATCAGTGTCTCCTAATAACTATAACAGCTATCTTGAAAAGTTAAATTCTACACCCATTTGTCTCAATATGGTAAACCTAGATGACTTAACTACCCTCCCATTAACAGGAAATCTCATACAACAAACAATAAATATACCCAGTGTTTCCTTGATTTTATCAAAACGTGATTTTGATTTTGTTCAAAGATCTCTTCAGACATAATTTGTTGTTTAAAGCCTACTTACATGAAACTTTTTTTTTTATTCCTGGCATACTAGATTGCCTTTATGTCTGATGGTGCTCAATGAACATTTTTCATTTGTAGATGATATTATTCCAATATTGTAATTTTCTATCCTGGGATAGGTCGTGGCTGTAAAGGTCTTTTCACCAGCCCATTTACCTGGATAAGAAATAAACCAAATAAATAGATAAGAACTGCAGGGTTACATGCAGTTAGCGAACCATTCATCAAAAAACTAATATGCATATACAGCTATCTGGGTTGTTACCTGCTGTCATCAGAGCACAGTAACAATAATGCCTATGACTTAGCCATGCAAGATAAAAATGCATAAAGGTGCTTTGCTAGCTCAAGAAGTCATGCACTCAAAATATGTATTATTTTACAAGCCCATTTCATGTTGTTGATTCTGTATAAATGAAGCACTTACAGACCATTTTACATTTGTCATTCATACCAATCACTTAATGTTCATTGCTAAGGCAAAGCTTGATTACATGATTGGTTTAGATTTCATTTTTTTTTGTTTTTTCACTTGTATGCTTCTTTTGTCACTGCTACATTACTTCAGAACTATAAGTCAGAATGATAGCTTTCGGTATGGTTTCAGGCCATCTAAGAAAGGCAATATTAGTTACCAGTAGTATAACTGCATTAAATGGCATGCCCTGGAAATGTAATTTTCAGGAACGTTTATATGTTGTTACTGAATGACATTTATATTAAAACTAAAACTTTAACAGACACGGCTCATCTGCACTTGACATACTGTCAGTGATAAAACTCAGAAATTGTGCTGCTGTTGTAATAGTTCTGATATCACTATCAGAGGTCTCAATTTCAGCTGCAAAATGAAAAATATCTTACATGAAAATTCCCTTTGACTAAGTAAAGAAATAGCAAATGCTACAGTGCCACCTCACTTCTTTGTTCAGTTGTTTATTGCTATTAGTCTATCCGACTTTTCTTTAACAACCCTATACTTGCCCACTATGTTCTCATACAACCATTGACATTTCCCTAATCACCCCATCATTTGTCGTGAAGCCTTACTACAGAGTTTTTCCATACCTTCAATATGTTCCTCTCATTTTTTCTTGCTGAAGTTTGTTTATGGCTTGAGGAATCTGATTATAATAAAAATTTTGGGGTGAATGTTGTTTATAGATAGCACAAAACTGGGTTTTGTCTGTGATAACCGAGTGCTGCCTGCCTGATTAGTACTAAAACAAGAAATACATATTTCCGTTTGAAGAACATCTTTTATTTGCTATACTTTTGTTAGGAGATGCAATCACTGTTATAGTGGCGAAACTTTAAAAGGTCCTTGGTCATTGTACATTGCTCATTGTTCAAAGTGGTATTTCATTAAGTTCTTATCAACTCTTGGGGTTTACATTTATGCTATATCCTCAACACAAAGCTGTTTTTCTTCTGTTAATACCTCTGCTAGCTTCAATACTGATTTGGTTTTACTTACCCTTGGCTATTGTAAGGGACTGCTGGGTTATGGAGGTGTACTGTCCTCTTTCAGATGGCCCTGCTTTCCTTCTTTATGAAATATCAGACACATCATCCTAGGATGTCCCTGGATCTGCTACTTGCTTAGTTACAACTATCAGAGGAAGTAGCACTGCTGTTATCCTGGTAGCTCACTTCCAATTCTTATTTTTCAAAACAGAGTTAGTATAGCTTAAAATTTGTTAACACATATATAGGAATATCTGTGAAAATAAGCATTGCACAAAGCTTGCTGTTTGCTTTTCATTGTGGCTATTTAAACCAACACAAGACATAGTAAATTACTTAAATACAATTACCCAACAGAGGCTAATTGCTATTTCAAAAGATGAATATTGACTGGGCAGCATAGTCAGCATCCCTATTGTAAATTCAGCATTACTTAAAGAAAGTTCATCGAAAGCTGTAGAGATTAACATAAATTTTGCATCTAATGAAAAAAAATGTTATATATATATATATATATATATATATATATATATATATATATATATATATATATATATATATATATAGTATATCTATCTATGTATGTTTTATAAATATATATATGGGCTCGAAGTTGCAGTACATTGAACTACACATCATCGAGGATGAGATGATCGATGTTCTACAACATGAAACATGAAAGTAGACTAAATTAAAAAAGATAAAATCTCTGCTTCTAAGTTTTTGCAAGGGGGCAACCCCCCCCCCTGCACCCATTGCTACTTAAATATACCAACTCCAAGATTTCACAACAGTGAATAGAACGGTAAATTTCCCATTCTGTGCCATTCTCTTCATTGTAATACGATCTTGGAGTTGGTATATTTTAGTTGCAGGGGGTGTGGTGGGTAGAGGGGGGGGCTTGCCTTCGTGCAAAAATGAGAAATAAGAAGTTTTCGCGTTTTAGGGGTTTTTTTTTTAGTTTGATATTGCAGAACTTTGATCCTCTGGTCCTCAATGCTCAGAGGTTCAATGGTCTGCATTTTTGATAGTCTGAAGGGGACCTATATATATATATATATATATATATATATATATATATATATATATATATATATATATACACACACACACACACACACATGTCTGTGTGTGTGTGTGTGTGTGTGTGTGTGTATGTATATGGTCACTGTTTCCTATCTTCTGCTAAGTAGATAAAACAACTTATAATTTTAAAAACTGCACACAATAATGCCGCTAAACCAACTATACCCCACTTGGGTCTAGTTGACAAACTCTCAAAACTAGGCATAAACCCCTATATAACTTGTATTGCTGGCTGGCTCAGAGACAGGACCTAGGAAGTCAGAATTGGTAAGACCACCTCCACTAAGAGACCAATCAACAGAGGGGTACTTCAGGGCTACGTGCTGGGAGTACTCCTATTTCATATCTCCTTCTTGAAGGTAAAGGATAATGTCAAGGACCTTTGGCTAACAAAGTTCACAGACGACTGCATATTTCCGCTATTATCGATTCTCTCAATGACACACGCACACACAAGAGGCTCTAACAAACAAATGACTAGTGCCAAAGTCACAAACTAAAGCTCAATTTCAATAAATACATCATAGTGCCTTGTGGGAAAACTGCCACCCAGGCTGATTACTCCATTGGTAAGCACCAGGTAGTCAGGAATTAGGGAACATATGTAGACAATAATCTGGCCTTTGACTAACATGTGGCCAAGATAGTAAGAAAATCATTCTAAGTTGCCCAACTTACAAGTAAGGGCATGCAGGTCTAAGAAAGTCATAATGCCACTTTATTTATCCCTTATCAGACCCATCATTGAGTATAATGCCCCCTTCAGGCTGTACCTAACCAGACATATGCAGCAGCTGGCTACAAAGTTTTCTTATCAGGAGAATCCAAGTTATAAACAAATTGTCTTATATAGATTGCCTTAAAGCCCTCACTCTCTATATACTCTGTCTCATCCAGGTTATTAAGATGTGATCTATGCCTGGCATAGAAGGCAGCCTCTGATCCAATTCTGATGGATCTTTTTGCACATCCGCAAAACAAACAGCATCCAAACTACTAGATCCAAACATTTAAACTATGCTTATGACCTAAATAAGACATGCTGGCAAGACAGATATGTGCCTCAGATGATCCCCATGTTCTGGAACAGGCTCCCCATTCATGTAAAGCAGAGTCAATCTCTATATCACTTTTTACATGTAACCTTGACCAATGGATGGGAAATCAGAAAAACACCCAGGCCTGACCCCATGTCTCTGAAAGACAAAGGCAGAAAGTAATGCCCAAACTAATATACCCCCCAACCACATAACCTCTGGAAACTTTCTAACTAACATACCCCCTCCCAATAAATGCCCATGATCCTGTGGAGTACCACAGGGTCCCGTCCTGGGACCTCTCCTGTTTGGTTTCTACTTCTCTGAAGTACAGGCTAACACAGAAGGCCTCTGGCTAATGACGTTCACAGATGACTGCAAACTAGGAGCCATAGTCAAGTCCCCAAATGATGTGGACATCCTACAGAAGAGCCTCACTGAGACAGATGCCTGGTGTCAGAGCCATGGCCTCAAGCTCAATGCCAAAAAGTGGTGTCATCCCCTTTGGTAAAAACTCTGTACCCATGAATTACCACATAGGCAGCAATCTACTTAACACCGAATGTGTAATAAGAGACCTTGGGACCCAGGTGGACAGTAGTCTCTCCTTTGATAGTCTCATCACCACAGTAGTCAGGAAGTCCTTCTACGTGGCACACCTCATCATAAAAGGGTTCTCATCCAGGAAAAAAGAGGTCATTGTTCCCCTCTACTTAACACTCATTAGACCCATTATAGAGTACAACGCCCCTTTTGGAATGTACCTCATAAGACATCTGCAGCATCTGGAAAGGCCACAGAAGTACCTCACAAAGAGGATTACTGGCCTCAAACAAATGCCCTACACTGACCGTCTCAAAAAATTCCAGCTTTACTCCATAGCATATAGCCTACTCCAAGGTGATCTCTGCCTAACATATAAAGCTATGTCAAACCCAGAACTGTTGGACATACTACACCTAAAGAAATCCCAATCCCTCAAAGCTACATGCTCTAGGGACCTAAATCTTGTCACTACAATAAACAGGACATGCTGGAGGGATAGATTCCTGTCCCAGAGACTTCCCATACTCTGGAACAGGCTACCCATCTATATCAAGCAAAGTTCTTCATTAGCACTCTTAGAGAAAAATCTTAATGAGTGGATGGGAAATAGGAAATACACCCGGGGATCACTTATGTGTCTTTGTTTGACAGTGACACAGGAAAATAACTTTCTTGGGTGGTGTAAGCCAGGGAACGTTGTTGGTTAGGCTTACGTAGGCCCTTGGGCCGATAGCCTAGTACCTACCAATGAACCTATACAAAAAAAATCCACCCAGACAAGTAGAACAAAGACCAAAGGAACAAATCAAAGAATGACCTTTAGCGAATAAAAACTTTAATCTTCGCTTTCGTCTCCAGTAAGATATTACTGGAGACGAAAGCGAAGGGTAAAGTCATCTTGAATTCAATTTATGTTTCTTCTTTCCCTGGATGAAAACATGCAGAAACAATGCAGAATTTAATTAATCAGATTTCTGTGCTGAGTATCAAAAGAACAAATACTTTCATATACAGCATGATACACCTAGGAGAAACAAGGAACATAAATGGAACTGATACAGGCTTTCAACTAGTCACAAAAATTATTGGTCAGAATACATTTTACATTGAAGTTTGTAAGGTGCATTCATGTATTTATTCAGTCACTCATTATCATGTATTCTCCAGTTACCCACATTATGTAGTTCAGGGTCATGAAGGAGCTGAGACATATCTCAGCATTCAATAACTGAAAGGCAGAGAGAAACTAAATCCAAACACAGTACAAGCCTATAGTAAGGCATGCATGCTGTCATGAAAGGAGATACTGCCAGCCCAGGTATCTGGAATTTTGTAAATAATTATATATCATTTGTGAATATCAACATGATTCATATGCTTGTGTTATAAATGTATTAGAACTGTATGTCAGATAAGATGGTTTGTATAGACGTGTGCTGAAGAGATATTTTGTAAAGTACTAAGCTAAAATGTAACCAAGCATGCCCTACTTGAAAAAGAACAGAAATGCACATACACTATCATAACTGTTTAAATATATATTTTTTAACAATGGAAACTGGAATACAAGAGGTTAATTTCAGAAAAATAGCTGAGATTAAATTACTTTATGACAACATGAGATAGGATTTCGATATTAGGGAGCTCTCTGTGTTGTCTTGAAAGAGAAATACTTACTAGGCTTGAGATGTGGAAGTGTTTTATTGTTTTATGACTTCCAGGATCTGCCTTAGATCTAAGAAAAGCCCTGTCTATGTATTTTCACAGGTAGTTGCTAAATGCTACCAGTTGCATCAATGGGGGTTATACCTGGGATAGAGTCAGATGACAAGAAATTATGTCATTCTGCAACCTATCCCAGCAGTAATGTTTGAGATAGTAATTTAAAGGGACAGTCCCACAGTTTTTTTTGTTTTGGTTCAGCCTTTTGTTTACATTTCAGGTTTAATTTTCTAAGCATGCTCACCTTTGGCTGAAGAGGGTCAGGGAAGAGTGCCTGAAGGATTTTTCAAAGGTGTTAGCCAAATTCCATCTCAAATTGCAGTTGTACTTACAACAGCTCTCCCTGTGAGCCATTCATTAATCTGTGCATTTTACCCATTGAGAAAAGTAGCCTTTCAAGAATTTTATGACCTGACTGCTGCTGCTACTCTAGAAAGCACATTAGTTATGCAAGGCTTTTAAAAAATTAGTAAATAGAGTTTTTTTGTTGTGCTGATTGTGAATTCTGGCCATCTATAAATTTATGACATGGCTTGTACCTATAGAAAGCATCTAAGTCAGGCAAACAGTAGTGGAAACCATATTTCTCCTTCTTTCATGTTTTAATGTATACTGATTTTTGAATACTAGCCTGGTGTAGTGACTTTCTGACCTGCTAGTAATTCCATAGAAAGCAAGTGTGTGACAGAAGGTTGGAGCATTAGTAGACATGCTCTTCTGTTCCTTTTTCAGCTTTCTGATTTCAGAATACTACTAGACAAATGCACTATTTATTATGAGTATACTGCTTGGATATCTGTAGAAGCATGAATGATGCAAAATTAAAAAAATAGTATACACTGATGTCCCTTTCCCTGGCACAGCTTTCTTTATTTTAATATGAGCCAGGAGCTGGGGACATAGTTCCCCAATCCAATATAAGTCAGAGAGGAACACAAATCTAAAGATTAGTTTATCCTGGGAGCTGAAACAAGACTGGATCTATGAATTTACAGGATATTTAAAAGTAAAATGACACTGTGTGTGTGAATGAAAGTGATGTGTGGAAGTGGGCGTGATTTCTATCACCTTAACTCTGACCCTAATTTTAAACACTGGTATTGTCCCTTTAAGAACTTTCAGAGAGAGTGAGTATTCTGTATTTAGTTTTTGACCTGACAAAAAGATACACTTACCACATCTGCCTTGTTGCTCTATAAGTAAGTCTAGGAAACACTATAATTCTCTTAGATATAGTTAGGAATATAGCAAAACTTAGTTTAGATGTTTATCTTTATTTAATGGAGACTGTCCTGCAATGTTGATTTAAATACTTCCTGTGATTTTGAAGTCTGATGTTACTGTGATTATAAACTGAGTATTTGATTATTCTTTTATTATTTGTTATTAAATATATTTAAACCTTTCATTGCAGCTGATATCTGTGAGACATATTTAAGTTCTGAGAGTACTTGCATATTTATTTGGTGACACTGAGGGGTACTCCTAATAGCCTTGCTCTTGGTCAAACTACCATTTGTATTAACAGCAACATTACACAGTAAGATTGGAACCCTTTGTTAAGGACCTTAAAGTATCTGATAAAGAGTTGGCTGGTGGCAGTGATAACTGCTTTATAGTCTGGGTAGAAGGGGGCATAGCTAGTAAACCTGTGCCAGCCTTTCCCAGGTGTGTGTGTATATATAAATCAAACCTCAAAGTGTGTGTGTGTGTGTGTGTGTGTGTGTGTGTGTGTGTGTGTGTGTGTGTGTGTGTGTGTGTGTGTGTGTGGTGTGTGTGTCAGCTACATGGGCAGGGACACAAAGCACTGGTTGTACAGAGCGGTTGCTGCAGGTCTTTGTTTGCCCACTCAGCTGAGATCTCAACTCTATAGCTGTGCCAGTGGGGAGTCTTATTGGAGATCTGGAGAAAGAAGAAGAAACCAGCTCCAGACTGACTGAGGCCTTTGTGTGCTCTTAAGGGAAATTGCACTTGATGCAGAGAGCTACATCTGGATATACCATGTATGTAATTGTCATCCTCCCAATGTACATCCCCCACTGGTGCTAGTGGTGAGGATTGTGACTCCTTGATTACTGTTCCCAGTGGTGCGGCATCACACATGCATTCACTCACTCACAGCAAACTCATACATGGTATTTGGAGGATACCAGGTGATGTACAGCATGCCCTTAGGATGTGAGAGGAAATCATGCCACCCTGCAACACTAGCTCATAATTTTTAATCTCTGTTTCTTTTTTCCTTCCACCTCCTACAAACACTATCCATAATGGATACCAACAACATGCTCACCACTCCACAGGACATCAAAGAGGAATAGAAGGAGCATGTCTATCAGCTTCTGAATGAAGAAAACCCCAGAAAATCTCCTGAGAGTACTCACAGCAGTATGAAAAGAAAGCTATATCCCAGATGACTTGAGAATCAACATTATTGTGTCAGCATACAAAAATAAAAACTCCATCTTTCTGGGAGATCTTAATTACTCATCAATCGACTGGTGTGCCTACACCACCAAAATAGGATATTCCCTGACATTTTAGACCTACTAAATAAAAATTCAATGGACCAGATTGTTATTAGCCCAGCTAGAGTAGAATTAAGCAATAATCCATGACTGTGAATGGGTATACCAGGATATAACAACAGATCGTGTGGTTTGATCATGAGAGTATTTTTGAATAGCAATGAGCAGTCATTGTATAAAATAATCTTACTATGGTACTTACAAATGTAGCATCATCATGCATAACTCCCCGAGTAACTCATTCTCAGATTAAGGCAGACCATAAACCAGTAACTTTTCTACTCAAACTATCTAAACCTCCTAAAACCAATAAATCAGCATTCAAAGACTTCACCTACATAAATCTCATATTCTGTGATGAAGTCTTGAAACTCACTTACAACAGCATCACCACAGACATTGCCTCAGAAGATAGATTTGCCAAGGAGTTTTACACCCATATCAATACATGTATAGAGCTGGCCATCTAATACATATCTGTAAATAATGGGCAATTTAAAAGCAAACCATCTTATTGATTCACCAACATAAATAAAATCTACAATAAAAGGGAAAATTCATTACTGTTACTGAAGATCTAAAGACCTCCAAGTCAAGGAGAATATTATGAATTTGACTAAGAATTTTAAAGACTACTTGATTTAGTAAGGCAGCCAGTGATCTGAAGTAAAGGACAATTATAAATCCTTTTTTAACCAAAATTAAAAGAAGGAAAAGTGCCCAACCCACACAAATGAAACAACTAAAAAATCCAAAACAGGCACTTGAAGAGGAGCAGACCAACACCGGACAAGGATCACAACACTTTATTCAGAACATTAATGCTTCAACAGAATTACCACATTTTCATCTACCAAATAAGACATCATGAGATGCATCTGATGAAGTCTTATTTGGTAGACTGCATCTGATGAAGGCTTATTTGGTAGATGAAAACCCGATGATTCTGTTAAGGCGTTAATGTTCTGAATAAAGTGTTGTGATCCTTGTCCAGTGTTGGTTTGCTCCTCTTTAAGTGCCTGTTTTGGATTTACAAATCCTTCTTTAGTTAGATTACAAACTAAGTAACAGCACCTAGCAATGTTCAAAATTCATAAATGACAAAAATATTCAAATCCAATGGACATTTCAAATATCCTAGGTTAATAAATTTCTTTGCAAACATGAATCTTGAAATGACTATCCAAAGCCATACAGTTTCCCATAGGTATCAAACCCCCATCATCACTAAAGTAAATGTACTGAACGTGCTATCGAAGACTAAAGATACTTACTCCATGGAACCAGCTATATACCCAGCTGTTTGATAAATAGTACCAACCATGCCCTATTGGAATCTTTACATAAGTTATTTCTCCCAAGTATGGCATACAGCACCATGAAACCAATCCATAAAGGTGGCCCTACCACAGACCCTGGGAACTATAGGCCCATCAGTTTGAGTAGTCTAATTTGTAAAGCTATGGAAAGCAATGTCAAAGAATTGATTAATATCAACATTAAAAATCTCATCAAGCTAGATGTGCAGCAATTTGGTTATGTAAAATGTTGATCCTGCCTAACTGTTCTGATAAACCTCTTTAAGAAAGCAACAGAAGCTGTTGACAGTGGTCACACTGAAACACAGCTTACACTGATTTGGCCAAGGCATTTGACACAATCACCCATGTTAGCATAATTAATAAACTGAATATGTAAGTAATAGATCCCTGTGTGATAAGATGGTTGTCAAACTGTGTAAAAGACAAAAAGGCATAACCCACAAGTAGCAGGTGGCAGTGTTGCCAAGAGTCCACAACAGACAGTATAAAATCACAGAGATTTAGGAGGGCAATGGGAGTTCTTCTATAATTTGTGCATCCATTCTAGTGCCTACTAAACAAGTTATATTTGGTAAAGTAGTCAGAAGCTAGCTTCTACATGACTTTACCTCGCAAAGTTTGACAAAAGCAGAAAGTAAGGAGGTAGGTCTTCAGTGAGAAGCTGCCCTAGAAGAATTGTTTTTAAGAAAAGGAATAATTAGGACTTCTTTCCAAGGAATAAAGAAGGTAAATTGAGAAAGTAATACATTAAAGACAGAGTAAAGAGAATGGATGGTTTCAGCTACTCATGGGGCAATATGTACGTCATATGCAACTTTAGTGTTGGATGGATGAAATAGGAGGCAGGCTATGACCTTTATAGTGTTTAATGAACCATGGAAAAAAAAAGATTATCAAAGATGCCATGATTGGGAGCGCAATCATGTAGTTTTTATTTTCCATCACAGAATTTATTTGCAATGAAAAGGAGGAAGGAATGGATCACTTAAACTTGCAATAAGAGTGGCAGTGCTGGTGTATGGAGAATAAGTAATGTATTTTGATTTGAAGTATTCAGCAGAGAAATGTTTTCTATTGCTGGAAGTTTTGTTTTAGTGTAATGTTGTTTGGAATTTGGTGTTAAAATGAGGTGGTGATGTTTTTGAATGAAATATTTTGTTTACTTCCAGAGAGAAGAGAAGGTGAGACAGACACAAAGGTATCTAGCTAATGCTCCTTGTTCCTTTTTCTGCATTACCCATGTCCTTTCCCTAGTCTTCATAAACTGAAGCTCATCTGTGTATTCAGAAACAAATAGTGTAGTGCATTATGTGAAACAGCATGGTGAGCAGTGACACACAGGGAAAGGGTGATTCAGCAACACAGGTAGTGCCTATGATGCATACTGAAGAAATAGCCCAGTATGCATCATATACTAATGAACCTGATGACATGTTCATGAGCATTAACAATCTAATAATATTCATCAGATATGCAAAATATCAAACTCAGACATGGCAACATGATTCAGAAATGTATAACTTTAGTGTGACAAGTCTTGGTAGTTAGCTATTTCTAAATATAAGGATTTTACAGTGTGCAGGAGTATTGCTCATGCTATGATACCAGGAGTAGCATGTGTTAGTGATCACATTTGGAGCCAGTGTCTGCAATGTTGCACATCATTGCCTTCCCCCTTGTAGAAGAGCCCACCAGCTAACATACCATCACAAGTAAGGACAGCACAGCCAAGATGGATGCCTAAGCTGAAAGTACTGAACAGGCCCTGCAGAAATCTAAATAAAGCAGTACTCTCAGGGAAAAAAAAGGATGAGTGAGCATGAACAACAGGAAGAAGAGATGACTTCTTTTAAAGCTGCAAATACGGAAGTGTAATTGTGCATTTTGTTTAAAAAGGTAATCACAGTAGGTAAAGATGTGAGCTCCTTGAAACAAACAGAACAACAACAAACAGAAATGTAAAGGCTACAACAAAAGCTACAAGATCTTGAGGAAGACGAAACTGCAATTAAAGCTGAGCCGCAGGAACAGATTCATAGAATATAAGAGCTAACAAACATAGTTAAAAGACAGGGAGAAAACAGGATGATCTTGAAAATTTTTCAAGAAGGAGTAACATCAGGATAATTAGAATATGAGACACAGTGGGTAACAATGAACTGGAGCATTTTGCACTATAGCTAACACAGGAAAGATTCATGATACCAGGAAATCAGGAGACATTAATAAAGAGGAAACACAGAGCAGGATGGCAGAAAGCAGACTTAGATATATTTTAGCATGTTTCCATTCCTTTACTGTAAAAAAATAAAATAATAAGCCAAAGTACTTAAGTAATCACATTTGCAGGAATGGTTATAAAGCTGATCAAGGATTATATGAAAACACTATAGTAGAAGAAAAGCTATACAGAGAGTGTTGAATGAATGAAGAATGACTGGAACAGCTGCATGGTTGAACTACCCTGCAATTCCAAAAGTAAAGCAGGGAGGGGAATGGTTCAGACTACACAATATATATAGGATGCTCAAAATTTTAAATAAAGGTATCACAGACACCTAAACAGCACAGGCAGTAAAAAAATGAATCACCTGAAAGACATGGGCTGGAAAAGCAATGTTAGACATAGGACAGGTGATGTAGGAGAGGCAATACAGAGACACTGGGAGATGGGTAATATCAAATGCTGAAACTCCCACATAAGATATTCAAATGCTTAAACAAATGTATCACAGACAGCTATGCAAAACAGTAAGTAAAAATCTGAATCGCCTGAAAGACATGGACTGGAAGAGCAACCTTAAATGTATTACAGATGTTTTAGGAGAGGTGATGCAGAGACACTGGGAGGATGTGCAATTTCAGAGGCTGAAACTCCCACATAGGATGTTCAAAAGTTTAAACAAAGGTATCATAGACAGATAAACAAGACATTACAGGGGTGGCCCGTGCTATTGGACTGCCGGACTGCAGCCCCCCCCCCCCAGCTGTAAAATTAAAGAAAATAAAAGATAATGAAAGAAAATAAAAGATAAAACAAAAAATTAAAATTCACGTACTTTCGCACATGCGCCCTAGTCCGGACTGCTGCTGACACAGTGTGGAGCATGCGCAGACTGTTTCAGCAGCAGTCCAGACTGGGAAACATGGAAAAGCAGAGATCCCAGAAGTCTATGCAGTTCTAACTGGAAATGGATCAGACCCGGACTGCAACGTCGGCAGGCTGGAGTCTCGTCAGGGGAAGAACATCTCGTGTGGTGGATGTGCTTCAACAGACGTAATGCGCAGGGCAGGGTTTGTAGTGCACTAACAGCTATGGATTTATTTAATGGCACAAAGGGATGGGATCCACATCACTCCAGGTAAGAGGGGTGTGTGTGTGTGTGTGTGTGTGTGTGTAAATGTCCCAGTTGCTATATATTGGCGGCTAGAACAAACTCATGGTGGTGTGGTAGGGAATACCTCAGGCTTGAACCCTGTACCTTGTATGCAGGAATTAAGGACCTGGATTCCCTACCCACCACCTTTTGTAAAACAAATTGCAGATTTTTGCCTCATATTTGATCTGATCTGTTCCTCATAATATTTGTGGTTTCTAAATGTTGCAATGCTTGATATTTGATGTTGCAGTGGTAGTATTGTTGCCTCACAGCTGCAGGTTCTCAGGTTTGATTCTTGGCTGGGGTTTCTTCTGTGTGGGGTCTGCATCTTCTCCCTGTGTTTGTGTGGGTTTGCTTTTGTGTCCTCCCATGTTAAAAAGACATGTCTGCATTATTTCTTCCTGGGTCTCTGCTGAAAATTGTTTTTTTGTTCCAAGTCAGACTGTCCTGATTAACAAATGTTAAATAAAATTGACAGGCATTTGAATTTCAGACTTCAGGTTTCTGAATGTTTAATTCCTTGCATATATGATGGTGCAGTGGTAGCATTGTTGCCTCACAGCTATAGGTTTTCTGGTTTGATTCTTGGCTGGGGTGCCTTCTGTGTGGAGTCTGCATCTCATCTCTGTGTTTGTGTGGATTTGCTCTGGTGTCCTGCCATTTTACAAAGACATGTGTCTGCAGTATTTCTACCTGGGCCTCTGCTGAAAATTGTTTTTGTTCCGTCAGAGGTAAAATCGCCAGGCATTTGAATTTCAGACTTCATATTCTTCAGAAAATACATAGTAACACAACCTTTTATTCTAGCAATTTTCTAAGTTTATAAGATGAATATTTGAAATTTGTCCTTATTTTTGGACTGTATTACCCCATTATTGGCTTTGTCCAGGTTTTTTGTGCTAAGGTTGACAGCTGTGGCAAGAACAGAATTCACTGAATATGTTTGAGGCCTGTATTCCCTCATTACTGGGTTTGTCCAGGCGTTTTGTGCTAAGAGGTTGACAGCTATGGTGAGAACTGAATTCATTAAATGATAGCCATTTAAGTTTCAGTCTTCCTCTCTTTCACAAAGCAGCTGATTTGGCGTAGTGATATGTTGCTCTGACTGTTTTGCACAGGGACCTTGGCAGTAAAATGTATGGTGGTAACACAGCATTTTTCTATCACAAAGCAGGTGATTTGGCATAGTGGTATGTTGCTCTGACTGTTTTGCATAGGGACATTGGTAGTAAAATGTATGGTGGTAACACAGAATTTTTCTTTCACAAAGCAGCTGATTTGGCATAGTAAAATGTATGGTGGTAACACAGCATTTTATTCTAGCAACTTTCCAAGATTATACAAGCAGTGTTTAATGTGTCCCTGGTTTTTGGGCTTTTGACCCCCCCACCCCCAATAAATTTGGCTTTTTTCAGATTTCTTGTGCTGCGAAGTTGATATGCAGTTGAGTATTGAGTAGATTTTACAAGGAGCTGAGAGCTGCAGGGGAAGAGAAGTTTAGTGCTGCTTATGCTAAGTCAGCTTGCATTGTTAATAGCACAACAGGTTGTGTACTTGCTTTTGATGCAGAAGGTTGTTGGTTCTACTCCCACAAGGGGTGAATGCTACCGTACTGAAAAAGTTAAGATACTAACTATGAGCCTGTTATCAGTTTGCCATCCATTTCCTATTGCAATATTACTAGCTTATTATTTTTAATGTAATATAGGCAATTTATTCCTCGGGCATCAGACACTTTATTTTTCGATGAAACCATGAAATATAAAGGTGTTTGCTAGCAACAACCTCTTCATTAGTTACAGATTTATTTAATGTGGAATTATTTAGATGACTTTTTTACTTCTTCAGACATTGTGCATATTTACTGATAATGGTGGACTGTAGAATTGTGCATATTTACTGATAATGGTGGACTGTAGAATTGTGCATATTTACTGATAATGGTAGACTGTAGAAGTTTGAGTAGACTTTTATGATGGAAATGTTCTCAACTTGGCAGTTTTGTCATTATGGGTGCATGCATTTTGTTTCATTGTTTACTGGAAAGATGTTCTGAATTGGGCAGTTTTGTCATTATTGGTGCATGCGTTTTGTTTCATAGTTTACTGGAAAAATGTTCAAAACAATAGGAAGGTGTATCAAAGAGCACATGTATGTTTCATATGCAAGGGGCCTATGATTTGAAAACAGCCCAGAATTAATCTTTATCTGCCACTGGTAAAATGTATTTTCTTTGAATGTGGGTTTCAATGCTGTTTCAATGAATGTGAGTTTCAAGGGCAGAGAAGTTTTAATGCTAAGTTTGTTTAGCAGATGTCTTAGTGTTGTGCTGTAAAATGCAAAATAAAACTTTCAAATGAAGTCCAAATCATCATATCAGTAAATCAGTATGCACATTAGTGTTTATGGTGAATGGAGTGAAATAGCCAAGTAATGGATCATTGGAATGGCTGCAGGGGGAGGCTCCATTCGACCATGATTTTGTGAGGGGGAAGGGCGGCAAACTTAAAGACAGCCCCAGCTGAACTATACCTCCCAACTGTCCAGATGTTCAAATAATGAATAGATTTTTGCTTCTTATTTTTGGTTTGTTCCTCATAAAATTTGTGGTTTTCTGGCAAATCATTTAGGAATTAAGTCACTAAATAATGACACACTGAGTTTCAGACTTCATAACCTTCAGAAAAATGCATGCAAAAGTAAGACCTGTTGTTCTATCAACTGTCTCAGTTTATATAAGAGCAATTTTTAGTACAGTTTATATGTTCCCCCAATATATTTGGCCTTGTCCAAATTTTTTGCATTAACAGGTTGAGAGGTACATGCAAATAAATTGCTTTATAGAATTAGGCATAGCCAAACCTCTCAACTGTCCCTGATTTTGGCTCAAAATGTTGCTCTTCCCCCTAATAATCTCTCCGCAAAATAGCAATTTTAGAAGAAAACATGGAGGGTTTACAATTAAGAAATAAATGTAATAATCAGAGTTATAGATTACTTTTATTTCAGAAATGCATGTAGATTCTTTTATTTTGTCAGTTGCTCAAATTAGCAGTACTAATATTAAAGTGTCCCTTCTTTGAGAGGTTCCCAGCTGTATTGTGTGGCTATTTTATATTCTTATGACACATTTTTGGTCCATTTTTCATAAATTGTGGGTTTTTTTTGGCAAATTAGTGGCAAATCATTAAAGACTGAAGTTAGAAAATAATGACCGACATTTGAGTTTCAGATTTCATACCATTCAGAAAATTCATACTAATGCAAGACCTATTCTATTATCTTTCTAAGTTTATAAGAGCAATATTTAAAAATTGTCCTCATTTTTCGGCCTTTGTCCCACTTCTTTGTATGGCTTTGTCCAGATTTCTTGCTCTGAGGTTGAGAGGTATGACAAATGTGTCAGGGCCATCACAGTCAGCCAGAGACATTTCAAATTGTGACATACTTGTTGCACCCCACTCCCCCATGTGGTGACTGGATGCATCGAAGCAAGGCAAGGAGTAGTTATGCAGTGTAAATGTGCAGAGTATCCCCCCCATCCAAGGTAGACACAAGTACTAGAGTGGCTTTTCATCTGTCCTTGATTTTTGCAGAATGGTCTGGTTTCTGTCATATTTTTTGTACTGTTGATTGATGCTTATTACTTAAAGTGCCTGTTGCTCTGTGTTTAAGAAGCAATACTTTAATGACCATCAGGTAAGCTTGGCTGAGATTGTAAGATGCAAGTAAGCTTTAATAAGCATACTGTTAAAGAATTGCCAACATTGAAAGCCTTTCTGTTGTTGCCATGTAGAGAATACTTAACTAGATAATGTATAAGCCTTGGGTATTGAAATGCATATGACAGTATTTGTAATAAAGGACAGGATTACATTATTTTAAGAAGCTCATTACACTTGGAGACTTCCAGTAATCTCTGCAGGCTTTACCCGTAAACTAAACAGAATGCCAATCGTGTGGTCCATAACCTGTACACTAACCCTTTTAAGCAATGTATCTTGAGCTTATTTCTTGTTTGCTTTTTATTTTTTACTTTGACCATATTTTCCCCATGAAACAAGTAGATAGTTGTCAGACAGCAGGTCTTTTTTTGGATAAGAAACATTTTTACAAGTGGGGGCATCAGATATTTCTACTTTCAGCATGTTACTTGGTACTTTAATAAAGCTGAATATAAATTATAATTAGAACTGCAGTGCAAGAAGTGTTTTGAGTTGAGTGCTGCTTGTTTTTCTTATACTTGATTTTGACTGGCATTCCATTAATGTATTTAAAAAGTAATTTATTTTTTCATGACTCACAACCTTTTTGTTTCCATCTAGATATTAAGTAAGCTGTCATGCAGCCAATGCATTGAAATATGTTTATTCTTCTACACTTCATTTTGTCTTGATTGGACTCTCATAATGACGGTTTGGCACTCAGGGCAGTGTAATTAGTTAATTTTTGTGTTTTTGAGCATGGCCCCTCCCCTTTCTAGTTGGCCACACCCCTTCCCATTGACCCCACCCATTCAGCTGTCTCCTGCAGCCCCCCTTTGATTTGAAGTCACCAGCCACCACTGAAGACATATAAAAACTGAAATGCTTCAAAAGATGGACTGGAAGAGCAACCTTAGACATAGGAGAGGTGATGCAGTGACACTAAGAAGATGTAGAATGTCAGATGCTGAAACCCCAAAAGGAAGAAGACAAGACCAAGAAGTGCAGAGGGACCACATACCATTAAAAGAGATTAGCAGGAAATAAACAGATCAGGTGGGTTGGAGGTGGTATAATGGTTAAGGTTGTTTACTTCACAGTCACAGGGTATAGTATTTGATTCTCACCTTTGAAAGGGAAATTGGCTAGGCTCAAAATATCCCACAATGGCAGCTAGCCTACTACTTACCAATGAACCTATGAATAAAGGTAACCATAGGGTGAGAAAAGAGATGAGATGGTGGAGGAGGCACAACTGAAAAGTTATATCAAAGAGACAGAATAAGGAGAAGCCTCTCCCAAGGAAGATTTAGATGCAAAAACAGAAAAAGAAACACAAGCAGAGAAAGGCAAGAGAAAAAAAGATGGGAGAATGGTGCGTTAAATATTTTGTGTGACTCAAATGTGAATTGCTGAAGACATGAACTAAACAAGGTGGACAGATGAATTTTACGTGGATGGCAGTTTCAAAAGAAGTGGAAGGCAGGATTACAGAAGGAATGGAAGTGACCACAGAAAGGAAGAATTAATAAATAAGTAGAAGGAATGGACACTGAAGAGCAGGTTACTTTGGGTGGGGCAGGAAGGATTTAATAAATGAAACAGACCCTTCCTTGCAAAACTTTTCCAAAAGAATGCAACATCACATTTTACAAACAATGGAAAGAACTGAATCAATCCATAGGGAAATGATGAGTAATGTAGTCAAATGAACATATGGGCAAGCTTCCAAGGTAAGTGATACATTTTACATAAATACTTAATGCACAGTAAACTGCAGTAGATGTAAGCTTATTATCATAGTCTGTGAGGAAATAAGTATTAATTGCTTATGTAACTTCAGGGGGGGTGAACAGGAATTTATGGAGAGAACAGGGAAAAAATAAGTAAAGCATGACCCACATACAAATGTGAAATGAAGGAATGGTGGTGAATATGTAACACAGCAAATTGCTGTAAAACCTCAAAGGAAAATAAATGCTGGACTATCACACAAATGAAGCTGCTGCACCAGACCAGTGAGCAACAATGGAGATGAGGGACCAATAAATGGGAATGCTGTGATATAAAAAGATTGTGACATCAGTAATGGGTTTGCATGCAATATATCAGTGTGAGGGATATGGGAAGGGAACAAAGGAAAGTCTTAAAAGGTCCATGTCCAGGGCTTTGCCATGCATATGCAAGAGCCAAAAAGCAGGGATTCAGAGGATGAGAAGGAGGGGTCCAACAATAAGCAGCTGCCAAAGAACACAATGCTCAGCTTATCAGTCTATTTGTAGATAATAAAAGTTTCTTCAAGAATCTTGCAGATTCTCCTTCTGGTAGCTAACGTAGTTTATGTTTCACAAGTTTGCCTTTTGTCTCTGTTGTTTTACTTTGCAAATGGTCATCTAGCTGATGAGTGCACAGATTGTCACCCCCTACAGTTCTCAATTAGCTTTCCCCATGAATGTAGATAGCAGATTACTCATTATGATATCCATTGTTATGTGTTGCCATTAGTGCTGGATACACTTTAGAATCATGGCTGATGACCCTTATCCAGAACCCATAACTGTGGTGGAGATGGCATATAACATCACACTGTTGCAGACATGTAAATCATCGAACATGACCTCAGAGTTCTAAAGGCACACTTTCGTTGCTCGGATACATCTAGTAGTAGGATACCACAGCATGCTCCAGAATCTTGCGTTCAGATATTTGTGATCTACTCCATGCTGCATAATATGATGCTACAAAAGCAGTTACAATGTAGAGATACCATAGCACTACAAGACATATCTGTGGTAGCAAGAAGGAGTACTTAGGTAAGGAAGCAATGGAGGAACTAACTGAAGCATTAACGCATGGGAGGCAGAGGCAGCACAATACATCATGGCACTGGCAAAAGAGGAAGTGTCACTCCAGAGATGTGAGCAAGAACAAGGATAACTTACAATAAAACAGATACATGCAATAACAAACCAAGGCTATACAATACAATGCACAAGCTGACCACTCTGCATCAAACATTATCATCCCTGCTGAGCCAGTCAAGAAGGCCCTCCTTACTTATCCCTATAATCCATTATTGTGTTGCCCATCCTTATGTTACATTCCCTGTCCCTTGCTTGTTCATATGTTCATAGGTTCATAGGGAAATACTAGGCTAGCTACCCTTGTGGACAATTTTAAGCCTAGCCAGTTTCTATTTTTTTCTTGAATTAATCCATCCCATTTGGTTAGAGATTGTCCTTACCAAACCCATGGCCAATAATTATATATTACCCCTAATGATAATAAATGAGATCATACCATAGATAATTTGAGGGGCTCCATGCATGGAATAAAACATTTAGTAGCTGCCTCTGTCCATTAGTAGTACAGTGAGTAATGCTGGGGTAAATTTTCTGTTTCCCATACAAAGATCCAGGTTGTGCTTGAATATGGACAGGGATGAGCTTTGTTTTATATGGAAGGAGAGTCTACTCCAGAGCAGCAGTATCCTCTGAAAGATATACCTGTCACTCTGAACCATTCTGTTGATGTTGCAGAAGAGGTTAAGATCCCTAGACCGAGTATTTCAGATGTCATTTGACTTGCTGATTTGCAGTAAATCCATCAGTATT
This sequence comes from Protopterus annectens, assembly GCF_019279795.1. Taxonomy (NCBI): domain Eukaryota; kingdom Metazoa; phylum Chordata; order Ceratodontiformes; family Protopteridae; genus Protopterus; species Protopterus annectens. The sequence continues at coordinate 529,461,205 of NC_056735.1, read as the reverse complement.
GGGTCGGAGGATATCTTCTAAGCTAGACACAGGTCACCTCTTAGCAGTCTGTAGGATACAGAGTATAGTGACAGGGATTTGAGTTGATCCATGTATGACATGTTGTTTAGGCCTGGTATCCTTTTAGCAAGGTACCTCTGTAAGTGTTCCAGTTGTTGCATGTGTTTGGACAGATACATGCCAAAGGGAGCATTATACTCAATGATTGGTCTAATAAGGGCTGAGTAAAGGGGGGCAATGACATTCCTAGTAAAGGGGGACAATGACATCCCTAGATCTAGACACAATCCTTTGTTTATGAGTTGTGCAATATAGAAGGACTTTCTTACAACAATGGACATGTTAGTTAAAAGTTAAGTCACTGTCCACATAAGTTCCCAAATTCCAAACAATTGGATCAGCTGTTAGAGGTGCATTGTCCATGTTGTAGTTCCTTGGGCAGATGACTTCCAAAAGGATATGATAATGCATTTCTTTGGCATTTAGTTTCAGTCCATGATTTTGGCACCAGTTATTTATCTGAGACAAAAGCTTCATGCTAGATGACTAGGTCATTTGAGGATTTGATGACTGATCCTAGCTTGTAGTCATCTGTAAACTTAGTCAGCCATAGCCCTTTGGTACTGGTTTTTACTTCAGAAATGTAGATGCCAAACAAGATAGGCCACCACAAAGAACTTTGGGGGACACCAGTGATTACTGGTCTCTTTGTGGTCTAACTTAACCTATTTTGATTTCCTACATCCTATCTGTGAGCCAGTTGGCAATCCAGCAGGGGACATACTGATTTATTCCCAGTTTATTTAGATTTTCTACTACATCTGAATGGGAAGTTGTGTCAAAAGCTGTGGATAGATTGAGGAATGTGATGTGTACCATTTTGCCTTCATCCATTGCTTTGGTGACCTTTTCAAAAAAAATCCACTAACTTGAGTAACCATGACCTGCCCTTGATGAAACTAAATTGAGATGGGTTCAGTGTTTGGAGATTACCTATGCCCTTCTTGTTTAGATTCATGATAAGTATTTCCTTGGCTTTGCATATGAAGCTAGTCAAACATATGGGTCTGTAATTGCCTGTGACCATGGAAGGTCCTTCCTTATGCAGGGAAATAAATGTAGCTGTTCTGCATTTATTTGACACAAAACCTCTATGAAGGCTAAGTTTCAACAGTGTTGTTAGAGGTGTGACTAAATTGTACTTCATCCTATTTAAGATGTATCCAGGGATATCATCTGGATCCATTGATGCAGTATTTTTAGCTTTTGATAGCAGTTTTAGGGGACTTCATTGTGTTATATTGCTAGATGTGCTGTTTTCAGGTATATCTCAATGGTCAGATGGAGGACAGAAAAGGTAGGGTTTATAGTATCTTCCAGCCTATAGCATAGTTAGTTTTACTCCTATCACATCTCAGCATTGCTGTTTGTTGTGCTTTTTGAGATCAAATAAAACTCAAAAGGCCTAGTGATTTTTGTCTTGGCTTGGGCAGCTATGTTAGCCTCAAACTGGCTTTTGCTGGATTTTATTAAGCTCCTAAGTTGTTTGTTTATTCAAAAAAAAAGGGCTCTAACATTCGGAATTACTCTTCTACTTTTTGGTAAAATTGTTTTCTTTTATTGTTATGATGCCCATATTTAGTAAGATAAGATTGAATATATTATCCCTAGTGGGGTACTCTGACTTGTTTCATATAGTTCACCAGGTTACTCTGTCCTTGAACGTCCGCGATGGTACTCTAGCAAATGTGAACAACCATACTCAACATCACTACTTACATACTGCAATTTTTTTTTTTTTTTTTTGTGCCCCCCCATTATTTCCCACCCCACATTACTCTTTCCTATAACTTAATGTGTGGGTTAAGGAAGGGTGTATGAGTGGTGGTTGATGATGTATTTGTCAGTACATTGTCAGACACACGTGGCAAGCCAGAAGTTGCCACGGTATAATCAAGACCAGATAAAGTGTTTTTAAAATATTTATATATATATATATATATATATATATATATATATATATATATATACAGTGGATGCACAAAGTGTACACACCCCTGTTAAAATGCCAGGTTTTTGTGATAATCATGTTTTTTTTGCTTTGCTTTCTTTAGGACTTTTAATCAAGGTGGAGGGAATTAGCACTAGTCACTACACTAAGTGCAATCTTGGAGTTGATATATTTAAGTAGCAGGGGGTGTGGAGGCACAGTCCCCCACATGGGGGGTGCAGTGGGGCTTTCCCCCTGCTTATACTTGGAGAACAGTAATGTAGTTTGTGTTTTCTTTGTTTCTGTATGTACTTGTGCTGGAATATAGTGAGTGTTGTTATCCTGTGTGTTTTCAAGATTTTGAGTTTTCAGTATTTTGAGTATTCAGTATTTTGAACTTTCAGGATTTTGGTCTTCAAGATTTTGGGCTTTCAGGATTCTGTAGCGCTTCCATATATATATATATATATATATATACATATACAAACACACACACACACACACACACACACATGTTTCTGACTGGAAAAGGAACAGCAAACATATTGTTCTTTTTTTATCACCAACTAAATGTTATGGAAATGTGATCACTAAGGACAGTTGGTAGGACAGAGAAGTTGAGTACTTTACAGAGATTATTTGTAATTACTTCATCTGTTGGGAACTGGATGGAGGAGTAAAGATTTGGTATGGTTAGCTCATTGTTAAGAATAGATAACCCAAGATCATTCAGAGAGAGCTGAGAACATCTTGCTTGGCAGGTCTGTGAAAGAAGCCATTTAAATCATTTAAAAGTTAGAAGGTTAATTTTCATGGAGTTATGAAGCTATAACGTTTGGAGTAGGTCACAGATGCTATATGGTGTGCAAGATGGAAATGGATATACAAGAACAAGACATAAGGAAGTCAAAAGGTGAATGAATATGTGAATGATAAGCCAGTTTCGGGCAAAATCCTCAGTCAGAGGAGAACTCTAAACTCTTTTAAGAAAAGTAAGATTTCAGAGGTACAGGTCAACTACCAGTTATGCATTTGCTAGGCCTGTCTTTAGGAATACATGTAAAGCTAGGAACGTAAAGGCCAAGGGGTTGTGAAATTGGATTTTAACTAGTTTTCAGAAATGGTAGCCCTGTCACGTTTATCCTGAAAAATCCATACATGGATGGACTCAAGTTTGTTGTTCATTCCATTACGTTAAGTCGGCATAACTTTAGTTCCAAGAATTTGTACAGACCCGTAGGATTTCTAATATAGGGAGTGGTGTGCTGAGGTAGCAAGAGGGCTGCAGTTCTGTGTTCAGTTCAGTATCATCAAGCCATAATAAAGGGAACTGGAAAAATATGGTAAGGTGCGGTCTCATAAAGACCACGCTAAAAATTGAAAGGTCACAGAGGAGAATAGGGTGAGAAAAGTGAAGTTTGCTGTAGAAATGGTAATATGAGAATAGCCTGTCTGACTGATAGTAGTAAGGGAGCTGACTGACTAACTGAAAGTAGAGTAATGATTGGTTATGCTCAAGTAAGGTACTAATAAAGTTGGTGTTCTGAACTGAGAGAAGACAAAGAAGAATGAGGGGGTAAAGCAAGAAGGAGTGACTGCGGAGGGGAGGACATTGTAGTAGTGGATATTATCTGACAGTAGTGATTAAAATGTGAAAACTAGATGTAGCAGGTTGAAAAACAAAGAGGTTATAGTAACAGTAAAACTGGGAAGAGTAAGTGATTATAGTCTGTAGGAAGGGGTGTGTTGAGGGTAGTATTAATGTGAGATGAGATGGGATTGCCTATTCTACTGTCACTGCATTTGAGGGTGGAACAGACTGAAAAGAGGGTGGTTGTAGACAGAATAAACAAGTGTAAAGGCAAACAGTGGGACAGGCAGGAGAATGAAATGAAAAGCTCAATATAGAGATGCATTAATTGTAATGGCATGAGAAACAGTTGGGATAAAAAGATGTTTTATCATGCCACAGAATGGAGAATGAATTGATGCGACTATGATATTTTGTAAGAGTGACGTTATTAGTAACAACATGATGTTTTAAAGCTGCTATAATATGAAGACTAGATAGTTTGACAGTATTATTATAGGAAGTTGTATGATCAAAAGTTCACCTTCATTTGGGAAGTGATGTAGGAATGGGATACAGGAGAGACTATGAACAAGAGACTGTACATGCAGGAGAGATCAGGGTGAGAAGGCATGAGGAGTGAGAGGGTATAGGAATGGGAAGGGGAAAGTACACAGCATGCAGTTCATGTATAACTACATCTTCAATGTCTGAGACTCTGCACCAAAGAGAGTTTGCTGGGCTCTTTCAAATAATAATGTAATGTGCCAATACTGATAAAATAAGTAGATGAGAGTCCATTTGGTGACTAGATAAGGTTCTAGTTGCTCAGAGGAGAGGATCTTCTGAAGTTGCTAGAGTGTACATTGAAGGTCCTAAAGCACTGAAATGTATGCAGCACCTTGTATGGATATGCCTGTCATCAGCATGCATGAGAAAGTTTTTAATTATTAGAGGTGTGAGAGTATTTATAAAAAGAGCAAAGAGAACGGTACTCAAGATGGAACACTGAGGTACCCCAGAGTAGAGTGTATGTGAGAAGAAAGGGAGTTGGCCACTTTCACCCGAAAGCATGTACTAGAGAAATAGCTACTAAATCAGCCAAGTGTTAAAACACCAACATGTGTGGAAGGGAGAGCTTTTAGGAGTAAACTATGAATGGCAGAATCAAACACCTTACAGATGTCAACAAAGAGATATGAATGACATGGTTAGCAGAGGAAAGTAAAGAACTTGTAAGGGTAAGAAGGACTGTAATAGTACTGCAGGCATTAGCAAACACATTACTGGTGAGAAAGAATGTGGTATTTGTATAAAAGTGTCAGGTATCTGCTTATGTATCCTTTCCTGACCAGATTAGTAGCTTTTTTCCAGAGGAGACATTTATATTACTAGGGGAAATTTGACTAAAGCAGTGGTAAACTTCCCCAACTCTTATCAATAGGTGTCATGAGCTCTTCTGTATCTACATATGTTGCCATCAGCTCAGGAAGAAGGGGTCTGAAAGATGACAGACTCGGGAGTACAGCACCACTATTATGTTGCATTGTAATGTCAGCAATCCATTTTCCTTCTGTCAGAACTGAACCCACAGGCTTTTACACCAAAGGCAAATGTGCTACCCAATGTGCCACTGGCACTGCTAATATCAGCTGTCTCCAGTAACATCCCTAAGGGAGGAGGACCATGACTGTCTATAATCAGGTGAAGGGCTTTCTGAATGTGAATAACAGTGGCTACTTTCCATAGTGAGTGGAATGTCTGGGAAGTAACAAACAGGTGCAAACGGTGTATTACGTTTAAAAGTCTTTGTCATTTTAATATTCCCTGGGTATAAACTATCAGTACCAGGACTGCCATGGTTGAGCAGGGAGTCAATTAGCTGCTCAGTTTCCTTTAAGATAATTCTTATTAGGTATAACAGTGGGAAATGAGGATCATTTGATAAGTGTCACTGGCTGCCCGATACTGTAGTTGTCGTTTTCAAGGTGTGACTAATGAATTACTGTGCAAATGATTAAGGAAAGATTTGTGAGTCAGTAGTAGTAGTTTTTTTTTTCTATCGTCAGCTATATTAGTCTCAGTCCATGAGGAAAAAGTTTTAGATAATTGCTTTTGTTTGGCAAATTCTTTTTTGCAGCATTGCAAAAAATGTATGCAGTGACATACGTGTGAGGCACCATTAGATATTTTCAAGGTCTTCCTTGAAGAGGACCCTAACTTTTAGAGATTGGCAGATTTATTTAATTATCCATGGTTCTCTGTTTCCTTTACATGATGCAGTTACATCTTATAGTCCTTTCACTTCATACTGTAATGAATGTTTGTTAGGAAGGTATAAGCTTCATTAGCAAAGTAGGACTTATACAATGGAGAACCAGTCTGTACTGTTAAGGTCATGAGGCAGAGGTTAAAAACCTGCCATGGTTTTGTTCTTGTTAATGAAATGGGTATAGGATTGTTTGGGTGCCTTGCAGGTACATTTGAAAAAAATTGACCAAAGGTTATTAATGTTATGGGACTGCATTGTGGTATTAAGTAATTTTAAAATTTTATTTGTAATAAGCAAATCTATTAATACATGGTCGTTTGACTTTTATTTGGAGGGGTGGATTCTGACCTCACTTGGAAAAGGCTAGAGTCTGTTAATAATCCAGATAGTTAAACTACCAATAAAACCAGCAATAAAGTAAACTTTTGAAAATGATGTTATGGAAGGCAGTTAAAACAGCTCATAAATCTAGCAGTGAACTTTATGCAGTGTAACTAAATCTTCCAATGAAACTAGCAATAACGTCTATTAATTGCATTCTGCGCTGCAACCAGCACTTCAATAAAAACAGCAGGAAAGTAAACTTTCAGTTCTTTTTAACCAAATCAAAAGGCAACAGTTTTCTTCAAACAAAACAAAAGGCAACATTTCTGTCTTTGCAACAAAGAAAGATTATTTCAATTATTTTCTTCAAGCAAATTAATTGTCAACAACTCTGCTCATGCAACCAAGAATAATTATTTTTGGTAATTTTCTGAGTTTTTTTTTTCTTTCAATCAGTGAAATAACCTTAATTCTTAGTTAAAACAAAAGGAATAATAACATATAATTAGTTATCAAAAAGAGGGAAGACTCCAGACTGTCAGTGGGCCCTTTTATAACTGACCACTACTGTGAGGGAACCAAGTAACAGAAAGCAAGACATTCTGCATTCTTGTTTGTCTTAAAACCAACATCTGTCTCCCTAACTCTTTATTTATTATTTTCCAGCACAAGAGGATATGACTAGTGTCACAGGTACTTCCTGAGAGCATTCCATCTTTCTGCCAACTACGTTTTAGGTTTATGTTCAGTAGTATGTCAGGATACCATCATACCAATAATTTTTGTAGGCACAAACATGTTTCTCAAAAAATGTCATTATGTGGTTCTACAGTTTTAATTTGAAAAGGTCAGGGCATGTAAACACATGTTTAGGAAATAAAAGATGACAGCTTCAGAAAACAGAAGAATGAATAAAACCATGAACTTCGTTCCTTGCTAATAATAGTGTTACTGTTACACAATGCATGCCGTGTTAGTGGTACAACAGGTAGCACACTTGTCTTTGGTGGAGAAGGCTGTGGGTTCTATTCCCCCACCAGGAATCCATTGTAGTATAGCACAAGGGAGGTGCTGAACTTCTGAGGGTTTTATCCCTTGGATGACATTAAACTGCAGTCTCATCTGCTTGAAATGGTGGTAGCTCAGGTGGATAAAAAAGATCCTACAGCACTTATTAAAAATAGAAGGGGAAGTTCTCTGATGCCTTATCCAAATGGTCCCCAGTAATACAATGGTTTGTCCTTGAAAATAGGCCACTAGACTAGTAAAATTAGCCTGATCAGCAATGGATAAATAAACAGGTGTTTTGAGGAATATGAGAAAACATCATTAAGAGAATAGCAAGGAAATAATTGGGTAGTAGACTGCATTCTTTGGTCATGACCACCTATTATATTTCACCAGGCTTCTTGAACACAAGAATCTGTACTGTTGTTTTCATTTTATTTTTATTTAATTTCATTTTGTTAAATAAATGTAATCATCATGTGCCACCACAGTCTAGCATCATGCTACACTGAAGCTCAGTCCAAAAAAACAAAGCACAACATTTAAGGGTAGCTCAGTGACACCGAGGGATAGAGCTCAGACTATGACACAGCAGTTATAGCAAGAGAGGAGCCAGATGAGATGAGGGAAGAGGGAAAGTGTTGTGTGTCTTCACATCTCCCAGGATATAGAAGTGGGGCACATTTCTGGGGTCATGCAATGCATCACAATTTCCCCAGTGGATACTGAAGAAATGTATGTGTTTATCAAGAAACTCATGTAAATAGATATGTTTGTATTGCACAAGTGTAAATACAGAAATGTATGAATATAGAAACATGATTGGAATTATCAGAATTAGGCACCTTGTTAATGTTGCACATTCCTTTTCTACTTTGTTAGTCACATGTAATAACTGCCAGTCTTACATTTGAACACTTCACTAGTGTGCTCTTTTATTTATGTTCCCTGTATATTCTTACTTTATCTGTTACCTTGGACACTATGTTAGCTCATATACTCTGGTTATTGTCATTTGACTTTGTTTATTTCTGTTTTATTGACCGGTAAATCTATATACTTTAGTTTACTGTAATGTGGAGCTTTTCTCTTCAGGCCACTGCTGAACAAGGGTTATCTTGCCCAGTCGGAATATACCAGTTAATTAATGCAAAGTAAATAAAATATGTGCAGCGTCTGCAGGATTACATCACAAGAAAATAAGACTCCTACATTATGCCCATTGCATGTCCCCAGAACTGTATAATAGGAAGGGGCAAAGGGGGTGACTGCCCTGGGTGTCTGGTGACTTCTTTTGATCCTTAAATTTGGGAAGACCTCTTTTTTTGGGGGGGGGGTGGAGAGTGATGCCAGTGTGGGGACCTAACCAGGCTGTCTGATGACCTTGTTCTGACTCTGCATATCCCCTCTTGTAAATGCCTGCGAGACAAGCACAGTCAGGTCTTAATGCAAATAACATGACCTACTGTGAATGATACCACTTCATTCCCATCCTAAAAGGAACAAATGGGCAAAGAGTCCTCACCTACAGGAAATGAATAAGTCAATAAGGTCTCCAGCTGGGGGACAGTAAAGAGGCTAAATGATCAAGTGTGAGGGTGGGATAAACAAAAATAATGTCCAAATGTCACTCTAGGGGTAATATACTGCAACTCCGCATGCAATAAAATAATAAATTAAGTTGAACTACAAAGTTATAATTTTCAGAAAGAGCACTACTGATTTAACAAATGTAGTCACAGACATTAGCCATCACCTTTTATTTTAGCTGCTAATATATAGGCCTTGGATTACAGCTAACAACTGCTGTTAGCATTTAAAATAACTTTTTTTTTTAATGAGTACTCAGCTTTAGAACATGGTGAGCTAATCACAACTCACACGTAGCATCTATCTTCGCCAATCATCATTAAGAATTTGAGAGGCTGTACCGTTATCAGGTCTGCTTGAAGCCCAGTACTGAGATTACACCCTGGAGAAAGGAACACTTCAGGGAAAACTTGATGGGTACCTGTAGTTGTTTGCAGTGTCTCAGACTGATAATTTTACTTCCTTCCATTCTTTCAATATGACCCTTAATGTTATAGCTTTTCAGCTTCTGCATATTTTTTCACCTCAAATTGAAATTCAAATGCAGAAAACAAATTAAGGTATGTAATGGGCATTTCATAGCTTCTCCATATTTCAGTTGGAGTGTATTAAATTGTAAATGAAATTAATATTTCATTGCAGGTAGATATTTTAAATTATGCCTGCCAGTTTAAACATATGAACTCAGGATATCTTTTTGTAGTAAACACATAGGGGAGACATCTAAAACCATACTCTCAATGACGCAGACTAGCAGACAGTAGGTCTTTTAGTATAAGGTCCATGGTATTTTTAATACAGCAGTTCCTTTTTTCACTTCTTCTAAAAAAAAAAAAAAAAAAAAAACAAAACTCATGGCACCAAAGATTTCCTGGCCAGGACCTCAGAAACCACTTTGGTACCAGTTTTGGCATATTGTGTTTCTCCAATGCTAGGCCTCTCCTGCACAGAGATGATTATCATGCCAGTCTCCAAAAAGTTTCTCAAATGGACAGTCATGAGAGAGAGATAGCTCTCTAGATTTCACTCTTCCCTTCCTCCATCACCATGTTCACTTAGGTCTTTAATGTCCTTATGCAACACATGTGAAATGGACTGGGACAGGATGATGAAGGCGTTTTTCAAGGCTCAGATTGAAATGCATATCATTTCATCACCCTCTAGCCCCTGGCTGGATCAAGCTGTCCCACATTCATCTCTGCAAGCTCCTTCCACAGTCCCAGTTTTAGCACTGGTAGCTTCAGAGTCAATGTCTCATCTGGAAACTTTAAAGTTAACAACAACAACAGTCCCCGGGAACTACCACCCTATAAGCCTGACTAGCTTGGTCTGCAAGGCTATGGAGTGCATCATCATGGAACTCATTAACAGAGACATTGTAACCTCCAAACACTGGACCCTACCAAATTTGGCTTTGTAAAGGGCAGATCATGCCCCCTAAACCTGGTGGACTTCTTTGAGACAGTTACCAAGGTTATAGATGAGGGAAAAGTGGTACACACAGCCTACTTAGACCTCGCAAAGGCCTTCAACACCATTTCCCATTCTGGTATTATAGACAAACTCACCATCCTGAACATAAACCCCTATGTCACAAGATGGGTTGCCAACTGGCTCACAGACAGAACCCACATGGTGAAAGTTGTGGGAGCTAGGTCAGACTCTAAACCGGTTACAAGTGGCGTCCCCCAGGGTTCAGTCCTAGGACACCTGTTCAGCATATACTTCTCAGAGGTACAGGCAAGCACAGGAGGACTATGGCTGACCAAGTTCACAGATGACTGCAAACTAGGGGCTATAATTGACTCTCCGGCTGACACAGACATCCTCCAAAAGGGTCTCACTGAGATAGATGCCTGGTGTCAAAATCATGGCCTCAAGCTAAATGCCAAAAAGTGCATAGTCATCCCCTTTGGAAAAAACAAAGTACCCACAAACTACCACATAGGTGGTAGTCCCCAAAATATGGAAGACATAATAAGGGATCTGGGGACCCAAGTAGATAGTAATCTCTCCTTTGATAATCACATTGCCAAAGTGGTTCAAAAATGCTTCTTTGTGGCCCACCTAATCACAAAAGGGTTCGCATCCAGATTAAAAGAGGTCATTGTGCCCCTCTACTCATCACTCATCAGACCCATCATAGAGCACAACACCCCATTTGGGATGTATCTTACAAGACACCTGCAACAGCTGTAAAGACCACAGAAATTCCTCACCAAGAGGATCACTGGCCTCAGACAGATGCCCTATGCAGCTTGACTGAAGAAACTCCAGCTGTACTTGATTGCATACCGCCTACTCAGAGGTGATCTCTGCCTGACATACAAGGTCATGTCCAACCCAGAATTGATGGACATGCTCCACCTAAAGAAAACCATATCCCCTTATGCCACATGCTCTAGGGATCTAAACCTCACCACAACATTAAATAGGACATGCTGGAGGGATAGATTCCTGTTCCAGAGACTTCCCATGCTTTGGAACAAGATTCCAATCTACATTAGGCAGAGCTCCTCGCTAACACTCTTCAAGAGAAACCTTGACGAGTAGATGGGAAACAGAAAGTTTACTCCGGGGATCACTTCAGTGGCTCTGCTGGACAGAGGCACAGGGAACTAATTTAAGGGGGCAGCGAAAGCCAACACATTCTGGCTAGGCTTATAAATGCCTTTGGGCAGATAGCCTAGTACCTACCTATGAACAGTGACTAGTTTGGATGCCTTGTTGCTAACATCCTTGCATCTCACTCATTTGACCCTCTAAGTGGATGCAGTCTAAGATCCAACCACTTGACACCAGGCCAACACTCTTCTCAGCTCTATTTTGTTCAGTGCTGATTTCAGTGGCAGAGTCCTCCATATTCGAGGTGCTGGCTCTAATGTCAATTTTGGAGCCATCCAGGTCTTCAGTACAGGTGTCTCATCTTCAGTTCTGCTGATGTTCACTTCGGTGTGGACCAATACGACAACAACTCAGGGGATCTCCAATACTGACAGACTCAGGACTGGCTTTTTAGGTTATCGAGAGGAGGATTGCTTCATCTCAGAGGTGTACAGAAGCTCTCACCATACTTGTTCCAATACTTGGCACTCTTCAGTATGTACCTCAGCCCATTTGGCAACCTTCTCAGGGACAAAGCAAACCTGAGGCTCAGTCATAGTCTTATGAGGATTCAGATGCATTGCCAGTGTATCCTCCCAGGAAATGGGTGCATAAAATGGCATATTTTGACTCCCTCACTGAGTGTTTTACTTCAGACATTAAGTTTGATGAAAGAGAGAATGCCTCAGTCCACTGCAGATGAAATAAAATTTGGCAAAATCCTAGAATCAATGCACCAGAGGGGATCTTGGCCTTCAAATCCTCTCCAGATGAAGAAGTTTTATTTAAGACATTCAGGTCTGCCCAATCTACCACCTAGGTTTTATCCGCCTTTGATTACTTCATCAATCTGAGGGTAGACAAAGAGTGGCAGGACCCCAGTTCCACACAAGCAAAACCCAAGAAACTGGACAAAATTCTTCATCCCACTAAAGGCAGGTAGGACTGGAGTAAGATCCCCTAAGTGGACTCCATCATTTTAGTATCAGCCACCAGAAGAGAGCTGTTAGAATACACAGGGGCTATACATCTGTCCCATCCATCCATCCATCCATCCATCCATCCATCCATCCATCCATCCATCCATCCATCCATCCATCCATCCATCCAGTCTCTGGCAATGGGCAGAATGAATATGTTTGCTTATGCCTTGTGCACAGTTACTCTGAAAACTTTAAATTACATTAGTCACATGAATTACTGCAAAAGAGATAAGTAAACATGCACTGGATTCTTTGAGAAAACAGGTCACTCAAGAGATTAGATAGCAAGTCAAAGCTCATGTGGTGACAGTGTTAACTTTTTTCAATCTCTTCATGAGTCTACCACACAATGTAGCTGATGAAGTAGCCAGAGCAGTGGGAGTAGGAATAACAATGAAATTGCCTGCATGGCTCCATCTCTGTTATTTCATGGATAACTTTAAAGTGTCCTTGTCATTTCCTCTAATTATGGATCCTCATTGTTTGGGCCTAAAGTTAAACAGAAATTGCAGAAAAGTCAGCAGGAAGGCAAGATATTGTTTCCCCTAGGAGTACAGTTTTTGACCACCCAGTGATCCTACAAGAGGAATCAAAAGGGTTTCAAATAATTCTGGTTCAGGAAGTGCCAATATCCTACTTTTCTGACATGAGTGGCCAAGGAAGAAGTGTCCTCTTCAGTGGATGTCACCCCAGGAGTAGAGGTGCTCTGCAAACCAGGGATTCAGTGGTCCAATGTCAAAGAAACAGAATGCATATTCTTGACTGCTTGCCTGTCTGCTCCTCTCTGGAGGCATTTGGAGGCCAGCTATCTCTTCACTCAGATACATGGATGGCCATCAAACAAGACAAATCCATGAGGAGATTAATATCTAGAGGCTATGCCATACCCATTGCCTCCCCTCCACATCAACAGTCTATGACACTCTGAAATGTTTCACCCCACCAATGCAAGAAAAGACACTGGTACTCTAGCAGAAAATAAGAGCCATCCAAGAAGTCTCACCAGATCAAAAAGGTCCAGGGTCTATTCAAGATTCTTTTTTAGTTCCAAAGAAATCAAAGGACCTCAGATCAGTTCTAGATCACAATGATCTAAATCAGTACAGCATAAGCAGACATTTCAGGATGGCCATGGTGCAAGTAATTTTGGCTTGCTTACAAGCAAACAACTGGATGTGGTCAATACACCTTCAAGATGCCTCCCTCCATATCAAAATTATCAAGGAGTACAGGAGGTTTCTGTGCTTCTAGAAGGGAGCCAACTATTATCATTCACAATTGCTGTCCTTTAGTTTCATCCTCACCACAAATCACCTCATCTCATGGACATTTACCAAGTGCATGCAATAGTCAAAGAGCATCTGTGACTCAAGGGATCCATGTTTTCCTGTATAGAGATGATTGGCTTCTAGTTGCTACATCGATGGAACCCCCAATCCCTGCCAGAGATTACTTACTTCAGCTCTACCTCTCCTTGGATATCTCTCTAAATTTAGAAAAATCCCAACCACATTGGTTTTCATCAGCTGCCATCTTAGCACAACATCTTTTATACCAAAATTGCCAAATGGCAAGCTCCAGTCACTAAAGAATTCAGTATCAACTCAGCCAGATCATCACTCTCCCCCAAGTTGGTCTAGAACTTAATGTTCTTGGATTGATGCATAATTCTAATTCCACATATTAAATTTACTTGAGGTACTATTTTGGACTGTGATTGTACAATGGTTTTGTATTATCCAACATTATGAACATCTAGTTTGTATAATTCTCTTCTGTAGACAGCACCTTTCCCAGTAGATAGAATCTCATATGGTCTCTCTGGGATAAACATTCATTGTTCCTACACCAACAGCAATAATCATCACAAACACCTCCTCTCTGATGGGGACATTATGAGGGGAGAATGGTCCAGGGAACTTGGTCAGACTTAGATGTTAATCTTCGCATCAACATCCTGGAGATGAGGGAATTTCTGCCTACACTGCAGAAAAGAAGAAAATATGTCAGTAATATGGTATATCAACAAACAGTGAGAAAACAAATCTTATTCCCTTTGCGGAGAAGCCATGAGAGTGCTGTTATAGTCAGTAACTGATTGGCATTAACTGAGAAAATATGTCAGTAATATGGTATATCGACAAGCAGGGAGAAACCAAATCTTATCTCCTTTGCAGAGAAGCCATGAGAGTGTTGCTACAGTCAATAACTTCACACTACTTTCTGTTAACAATGCACACTCTGGGAAAAGCCAGCTAATGCCTCACAAGAGATTTATCAATCTTACAGTAGCATCGTTTATCTTTCATTGCTAGGGCCAGTCTTGCTGTGATTTCTTCACTAACCCATCTAATACCAAATACAGCAGCTACTTTTCCCAAAGGAACAGTCACTGAGGGATGTTCTGGTCAGTTAGTGGCCTCCCAGAGCCTTTCCTAGTCTCAATGATCACCAACTTTCTACAGAAAGCCTTCATTTATTAATCTGCTGTGATACTCTTTGCAACTTATTGGTCCAAGCAAATTTGGTTGTCTTTGCTAAGGCCTCATCTCATCAAGTAACTATGGCTTCTTGAACAGTGAAAGGTTCTATTGTCCCATCTTTGCAGCAAGCCTCACCCAGACAATCACCCCCACAAAATAACTGCATGGTTTCTCTAATTCCATTTATGGCCTCAGATCTTGCCCTTCCTCAGAGTGATTCAAATACTATTACATCTTATAAGGAACTCACACATAAAATTTATAAATACAAATGGAAGCATTTATCCATATGGACATGTAGCCAAAGGCAAAATCCCTTCCATCCGTCTATCCATTCATCTATCCACAACCCCTTTTCCCCATTTTTGCACATGGGGTCAGGGTGTACCTCAACAGTGACAATTATCTAGAGCCAGGGTTTACAAAACCAGGGGGATAGCCTTGCTACAGTAATTCTTCCACACTATACACTTGCAGGCACACTCACACCTATGGAGAGTTTAGAGTGTCCAATCCACCTACTGCATAATGCATTTCTTTGGAATATGAGAGGAAACCAAAGCACTTGAAGGGAACCCATGTGAACAAAGGGAGGACATGCAGACTTCACAGAGAAGGCACCCCAGGTGAGAATTGAACCAGGAACCTCTTGCTATGAGGTGATAATGTTATCTGCAGCACCACTGTGCTACTCCTTTGGGGCTAGACCCCTTTTCTGCTTTCTGAGATAGCTGCCAACTGAACTTTAATTGCAGAATACCTGACACTAGCATCAAATTATGACATGAAATGCAAGATTGATTAAATTTGAGCAGAGGAGGGCTAGACATCCTCAATGGCATCTTGTAATGATTTTCCTCTCTGGAAATTAGGTAGGTTGAGATTCTCTCCCATCCATCAAATCAGACAGATGGGATGAAAATAGGATGAAGTTATGTACTTACCTTAACAGTGGATCTTTTTCATCCCCCCTTCATCCAGTTGATCAACCTGCCCACCTTCTCCCTATCAGATTGGAACCATTCTTCCTTGGAGGGACTTAGATGACCTATTTGAAGCCCATCCTCTTCTCCACACTTACCAATATGCTGTCCTTATAGTTCACTCCAAAATATACAGCAAACTCAAGTTTTGAGTGATTGCTAGAGTTGCTGGATCAGATACATAAAATGGATATAACCCCATACTTTGATTTGGATGAACTGGGGATGAAAAGGGTCCAGTGTTATGGTAAGTCTCTAACTTCTGTTTCAGTTATCGCCATAAGTGGATTAAAAAGCACTTGAGAGATTTCTGTGTATGTCACAGTATATTCAGTATCTTTTGAAGTTTATTGTAATCATGTAGTCCTTCTGAACTTCTATTAAGAAGCTTCTTAAACCAAGAAAATACTCCCAGCCTAATTCATACCCCGTCCTTACCACCCAAGAAACATCCTGAAGATAAAGACTCCCATTTCGTAAATGCTATCACTGCTCTAACAAAAGGCATTCCCCAACTATCTCTCTTGTCCACGTCACACTACAAATGCATCTTGTGTCCTTTGCCTTACCAACAGTGCCAACCAAATGTATTGACAAATTAAGTCACCTACAGTATACTGTCCCCTAATACTCTATCAGCAGAGTACCTAAGGCTTGCTGCTAAACCACTTGACTATCCAAAATCAGTACTCATCAATCTCTCTATAATGGAAGCCACTGTTCTCAGTTTATGGAAACATTCATTCTTCCCCTTCACAAAATAGCATCTCCACAGAAATGCCAAACTTCTGATCTATACCCATCCTTTCTGCTCTTTAAAACCTTAGTGAAGTGTATCTATGAACACGCCCAGGAATTTCTGATATCTGATAATATCTTTTCATCCACTCAGCATCGTTTTTGTTCCTATTGTAGTACAACTACTGCACTGCTATCCTTCCTCAACACTACTTAATCAGGAACAAAGCAAAAATGAAATTGTCTCAGACATTTTTGCATTTGATACATTCTCCTTGTCAAAACTGTCATGCATACTTTCTTCTTTAGGCTTTTCTGCTTCTTCTCTCAACTGGTCTTCTAGCTACCTCATTAATCGGAACCTAGTAGTAAAATGGCACTCATCCATTTCCACCTATCTTCCTGTTATTACTGGTGTTCAACGGGGCTCTGTTCTAGGTTCCCTGCTTTTAATCTGTTTATAGATAACTTCAACATTGCCTCTTTACACGCTACTATTATCCAATATGATAAAGATGCCACTTTTATCTGCTCTACCTCCTCTATAACATCTCTATAAACTCATGACAAGATTCATTCTCCTCTACTGAATCTTGGCATTCTCACTCTCATCTCCTCCTAGATCTCAGTAAAACAAAATGAATGCTTTTCACCCCTTAATCTCTTTCAATGATAAGCATAATTTCAAAGTCATCTCCTTCCAAAACATTCAACTGGAAATAGTTTCCCAAACTAATCCCCTAAGAGTTACTCTAGATGACCCATTACAATTTGATGCCCACATAAATAACATAATAAAAAAACCACATCAGAAATTAGCGCTTCTGTATACAGCATCCAAATTCATCACTGGACAGCCTTTCACCAATATAGCCATTGCCCTCCTTCTCTCTCTACCTGCTTTATGCATTGTGTTTAATATTTTCCATTTCCCCAGTGAATGCCCCCCACACACACAATTCTTAACTGCAATGTTACTCCCTGTCTAGACCTCTCCATTCCACAGACACAATCATACTTTAAAAAAAAATCATACAATACCCCTGGCAACTCCCTATTCACATTACTTACCTAAAAAGTAGTATCGCCTTCCTTCAGCTCTACGATAAGCGTCATCCCTCAATACCTGCATATTCGACTTTAAATCCTACCTGCACAGCTTTTGGATCAGTATTCACCCGGCTAGAGTCACTTTCACAATATTACCCCACCCCTTCTCCTTTTCTTATCTTCTTTCTCTTTTCCCCATTTCACTATAATAATTTCTACCCCATTAGAACAACAGGACTATCTACTTTTCCTTATCTTTCTAATTCTCCATAGTATACCTCTCACATTGTTACTCCTTTTTGTACTTCGTTACAGCCTCCATTTTTCTAATTATCTTCCCAGTCTAACTTTTTAAACCTGCTCATCTCTCCATTTCCTAGTCTTTTCACTCTTATTTATTTATTTATTTATAAAATGTTTATTCCCCTCCATTCTCTTCTTTCAACTCTAAGTATTTCCTCCTCTCATACCAATACATTCAGCTCTTATGTCTTTTCTAGTTACACCCCTGTCACTGCAAATGTCTTTCCCTACAGGATATATATATTTTTTAATGTGTATAGCTCATACAGCTTCTGTACCTTATATTATCTGTATCATATATTTTATAATCATTATAATTAACTAACGCAACTAATGTCATGTTTATTTGAGCTTTTTCTACGAAAATTCACTGAAAAGAGGGCTTGCATGGCCCAGTTAGACTATCCCATTTAAGAAGCAGAAATAAATAAATAAATCTGCCTAAAGTAAGTATACCAGTGGAAAAAATGTTAGATTAATGTGTTGAATAGCACTACAGGGAAGAACAGGAAAAAAGTTTTCTACTACTAAATCACTGAGTTCCCAGAACGAGAAGTATTTTGATATGAATAACCCAGTTATACAGCAAACTGATAGTAGTCAGAATGGTAGTGGTGCAGTGACATTGCAAGAATACAAACTAATTGACTTCCAGAGAATATGTGATCAAACAGAAAAGAAATTGTTGTGAAATGCTATTAGGTATTTCATCAGTATATTTATCAAATGTTAAAACTAAGAGTAACTGTAAGCTATTACAGTGTCATTCAAGAAATCATTGCAGATGGCACACACACAAAAATCTGACCTAACAGAGAATTATAACGCAGAAAGTCAGATGCATACTGCAGGCATGCTTATACATTGTAAACATGCAGAAGCAAGAAAAAAAGATTCTTAGAGACAAATGCAAAGTTAAATAGATCACATTTTACTTACCCATAGCAAAAAAAAAAAAAAAAAACAGCAAATGAAAGAGAGACACAGAGAGAGAAAAGCATAAAGAGTCTCATAGCTGTATTGAGGAAGTTCCAAAAATGAGAAGGCTAAAGGAAGTATCAGCTGTTTACAGCAAAAAAAGTTTTGTTCGGTATGAATTTCAGCTTTATGTTTCTTGAGAAGAGAAGACATGCTATAGAGGAGGTATATAATTCAGAACAGAGACAGGGATATTTCCACATCATTTGAAAACAGAACGGTTGGAAAGACTATGAGACACATTTCAGAAAAGTCTGTGGCTAAGAATGACAATATAGGTAGAACAAGTGGTACAGAAATATGCTGTGTGTAACTTGTATAGTAAAAGAAGCAATGAAATCCTGAGTAGTTCCACAAAGACCATTGACTAAGGGTGATGCACAGCTTTTCCAATGTTTACCAAATGTCTACTTGATATATATTGATTACTATTTAAAAGTTCCTAAAGCCACGAAGATGAATGATAACATAAACTTATTGCTGCAAAACATAATATTTCTGATGTTGTGGTGTCTGTCAACAGTCTATATATTCATTCAAGCACAAAACAGATAGTGGACAGCAAAACGGGATCCTTAGACAGAGTATATGAACACAATTCCCACAAAAACATCCACAGGATCTCTCAATGGCTAAGGAAATAACACTCAGTGTCTATAAAGGTAAAAGACTGGAACAAATTTATTGGTAAGCGCTTTCATGATGTAGACACATCACATCATCAGACCTATAACTGACACAACACAACTGTGCTTATATTACTATGTTAATTCAAAACAACCAATCATGGTGCACACCATCAATTTCCCTCTCATTTTATTAAAAGGGTATGCTTAACAAATAAGGCATCTCTCTAGTACTAACGTGCATATGCAACAACAGAGATTCTTACAGCCTCAGGACATTCTCCAAGATTGACAGTAATGATATGAAAATCAACAAAATAAAATAAAATAAAATACTTCTGTGCACAGTACATAAAAAACATATATATAAAAGCACATGTATAAAACACATGTATAAAGACATATGTATATATATATACAAAATATATATAAAAATATATATAAAAAAAGAGGAGGACATGTGTATAAAAATATATATAGAGAACAGACCTCCTTTAGGTACATTATATGTTCAAAACCTATCACTTTCTTGATAGCGGTCTAGATTTCAATAGGGGTTTAAGGGGTACCCTATCATTCAGTTGCATATGCATGCTAGTAGTAGAGAGATGCCTTATTTATTAAGCATACCCTTTTAAGAAAATGAGAGGGAAATTGATGGTGTGCACCATGATTGGTTGTTTTGAATTAACCTAGTAATATAAGCACAGCTGTGTTGTGTCAGTTATAGGTCTGATGATGTGATGTGTCTAAATCACGAAAGTGCTTACCAATAAATTTGTTCCAGTATTTTACCTTTATAGACATTGAGTGTTATTTCCTTAGCTATTGAGAGATCCTGTAGATGTTTTTGTGGGAATTGAGTCCATATATTCATTGGTGATTGCTAGGCTAATGACCCAAGGGGGCCTTTTTAAGCCCAGCCATGCTTCCTAAAGAAGACTATTATACCCTGTACCTTGTGTCTGCAAGGTAAACTCCTTAGCTATTTTGCCAATCCCCAACCCTACTGATCAAACATAAGTTGCATGCAATCTAAACAGGCACGCTAAAACTAGAAACAAGAAAAGGAGAAGCTGGTTAACTTAATAAAATAGATAGTGGGTTATGAAAGGTAATAGAACAGCAGATGGCAGCATACGTAAAATAATTTGACATAGTCATACAGATCCATAGGAGATTACCAGACTAATGGCTTAAGAACCCTTACAAGCCCAGCCAATATACCCAAAATATGACCCCTATGGGCAAGCGAATTGCATGGGTTTGTGCCTATGCCTTGAGTATCTTACAGATTGCCCCTGTCCATAAGGGACACAGGGACTACCTCAAGTGTGAATTTGAGATTTCCCAATCCATTGATCCAAATTGTGTTCAAAGATGGTCAGGGAAGGGCTCTGCTTAACATGAATAGGAAGTCTGTTCCAGAAAAGGGACAATCTCTGAAATACATATCTCTTTCTCCAGCATGTTTTGTTTGAGTTGCTAGATAACTTTAGATCCCTAGATCAGGTGACCCTCATGATGTTTGACTTGCGGATGTGTAGCAGCTCCATTAGGGCTGGATTTGTGATTGCCTTGTAGGTCAGGCATAGGTTACCCCTTAATAGTCAGTAATACACAGAGGAAAGGAATATGGGTTTTAGAAAATGCTGCTCACACCCTGTATTTTCTTTGTGAGGAACCTCTGAGGTTTCTCCAGTTGTTGTAAGTGCCTAGAGAGCACATTGTACTCAATTATTAGTCTAATGAGGGCTGAGTACAGTGGGACTATAATTTCCTTGGATATGGATGCCATACCTTAACTTTTATGCTGTGCCACATAGAAGGAATTCCTCACCAGTGTGGACACATGGTGGTCAAATTCAGGATACTATCTATTTGTGTACCAAGATCTCTCACCTCTGAGTCTACTCTTAGGGGTGTGCTATTGATGTTCCAATCTGCAGGGGTATTTCACTTCCCAAAGGATATAATAATGCATTTTTTCATATTTAGTTTTAGGCCATGGTTCCGACACCACTCATTTGCTTGATCTAGACCCTCCTGAACTTTGTCATCCAGAGACCTTCCACATTAGCTTTGAATTCAGAGAAGTATGTTCTGAACAGGAGTGGTCTCAGTACTGAGCCCTGTGGCACACCTCTAGTAACTGGCCTCTTGCTGGATCTGGGTTCATCCACTTTGACCACATGAATCCCTTCCATGAGAGAGCTGCCTATCCATCTGGTGAAGTAGGGATTTATGTCATCATGTGAGTTTATTTGTAACACCTGAGAGGGGAAATGTGTCAAATGCCTTGGTCAGATCAAGGTAGGTGGTATCTACTGTTTTACACTCATCAGTGGCATTAGTGACTTTCTCAAAGAAATCCACCAGATTCATTAGCATAAGCTGGCCTTGGCAAAGATCATTTGGGTTAGGTCTAGTGTTTGAAAGTTTCTGATGTCATTATTTATCAGGTCCATGATTATTCTTTCCATGGCCTTCCATATAAGATTAGTCAAACTTGTGGGTCTTTCATTTTCTAGGTCAGTAGGTGGTCCCCCTTTTTGCAGAGATGACTTTTGCTGTCCTCCACTCTGTCAGGACAAAGCCAGTCCAGGGACTGTGATTGAATATCTTTGGAACATGGGTGCAGTAGGAAGCCAGACTTAGCTGCATAAATTTGAATCCAGCTGGAAATTAATCAATACTTGGCTAGGAAAAAACAGTTAGCCAATGTCCCTGAGGTCATGTGTGGGTTTTGATGTTCATTATGAGTTTTAGTGGGTGTGTGAGGTTTTAGTTGTCATTTACTTAGTATCAACAATGCAGGCATCTTTTTTTTTATATAGAAATGACAGTACTGCAGGTTCAGAGTAAATGGTAGTGTTGTATCTGTGTTTTTCTTTTTGTTTATTGTGAACAGTGTTATTGTGTGTGTGTGTGTGTGTGTGTGTGTGTGTGTGTGTGTGTGTGTGTGTGTGTGTGTGTGTGTGTGTGTGTGTGTCTGTATGTCAATGTAAATGCATGTGTATTGTGTCATGCTGGATTAGTTTGGGATTGCAACATAGTGGGTAGTGGGTATATGCTCTTTCCCCACTGCACTGTAACCTCTGAAGTGGTATATGTAAAGCTGAAGTGCATTTTTTTGTTTGATTTATGTTTATGTTTTTTATTTGCTTTTGGTTTTATTTGGTGATCTTTGCAATCAGGGTTTTGTGTAGTCATTTTTTTTTAATTTGCTTATGTACTGTTTGTTCTTTTATGTTGTCAACATTTTCATAGATTCATAGCTTCATAGACTGGTATGAGGCTAATGACCCTGAGAGTCTTTCTAAGCCTAGCCAAGTTTTCCCAAAGGAATAATGATGTCCTGCATCCAAATAGGACATTGAGTGCCAGGCATTTATAAACTATATCTGTCCATAAGGGACATGGGTGTCAGGCCCGGTGTAAATTTTCTATTCACCATCCACTTGTCTAGGTTGTGCTTAAACTGGGTAATAGACAAACTCAGCTTCACATGGATTGGAACCCTGTTCCATAGGAGGGGCAGTTTCTAGGACACTGATCTGTCTCTCCAGCATGTTCTGTTTAAGTCACAGACAAAATTAGGTCTCTATATTTCTGATACTCTTTGGCTTACAAATATGTAAGAGATTCATTAAGTGTGGGGTTTGTGGATGCCTTGTAAGGCAGGCATAGATCACCCCTCAGCAGTCAATAGGAGAGTGAGTAGAGGGAAAGGGCTTTAAGGTGCTCTGCATAAGGCAGGTTTGTTATGCCTTGTATTCTTTTTGTAAGGAACCTTTGAGGTCACTCTAGTTGCTGCATATGCCTAGGTCAAGTACATACCAATGGGAGCATTGTACTCTATGACTGGTCTGATAAGGGTGGAGTACAGTGGGATAATGACCTCTTCGGACCTAGTTGCCATTGCTTTACTTATAAGATGTGCAACATAAAAGGACTTCCTTACCACTATAGCCATGTGGTGGTCAAAGGTAACGCTACTGCTACATGCGTGCCCAGATGCCTGACCACTGAGTTGACTCTTAGGGGTGTATTATCAACATGGTAATTAGCTAGAATGGTTGATTTCCCAAAAGGTAAAATTATGCATTTCTTAGCATTGAGTTTAAGACCATGGATTTTGCACCATTTGTTAGTCAGAGATAGACCTTCTTGAAGAATGCTATTGTTTATAGGGGAGATGATGATACCACCCAGCTTGCGAACATTTGCAAACTTAGTCAGGTATAAAACTTCAGCATTTGGTTCCATTTCAGAAAAATAGATGCCAGAAAGGAACGGGTCCAGTACCGAGTCCTGGGAGACTTCACTAGTGACTGGTCTTTTGGTGGAGTTGACCTCCTGGGCCTATGACCCAGATGTGCTAAGTTTGATTATCGGCTTGGGCACTAGAATAGTTAGGTGGGGAGGAGTGAGAAAGACAGGCAATTGTTGACCTATCCATTCCAAGGAGGATTTTTGAGGTTTCTACGTGTGATCTAGCAGTTCTCCAGTAATGAATGTAGTGCTGTAATTACAGAGCAGATACCCACTAAATCCGGGCTAAATTACATCATGTGTGTGTTGATATATGTGACGTAAAGCAGCTCCATCTAGAGAAGGCATACAAAAAATATACTGGCAAACCAGCATATGTGATTCTGCTGCTGCATTGCTTTGCCCCATGTTTCACTTTCCCAACTCGCTGTCAGCCATGGTTGTCTCAGCCCTGAGGCAGTTAAGGTAGGAGCATTAAAGCAACACTGCTGCTGATCAGGCCAGCTGGATATGTAAATGAAGCAGCAGTAGCAGCAGCAGCAGCAGACCGTGTATTCCTAAACTCCATAAAGCTGGTCCTAATACTTAATTTTGTAGAATCATGGATAGTCTTTCAGTCATCATTGAATTTGGTAACCAAATATGATCTTCCTGATTAAATTTCTGAAAAAAAGTAGTTCAAAAATTACTGGCTCCAGAACTGAATGTTGTGGTTTCTTCTTTGCAAACTCTTTAAAATATCATCTTTATTTAGCTTAGTAACACATTATGCTTTTTTTATTTATTATTTACAATAATACAGAACTGCGGTGGTGGTGCTGCGTTAGCATTGTCACCTCACAGTAAGACGTTGTCCTGTTGGATTCTCAGCTAAAGCGTCTTCTGTGTGGAGACATGCGTGAATGGGCGTACCTTCGTTGAAGTTTGTGCATCAGAGCTGGCAACTCGGCACGTAAAAATCTACTGCCAATCATTAGTGGACCGGAGTTCCACTGTGGCGACCCCTAACCGGGAAAAGCCGAAAGACACAACATTTACAATAATACAGAACAGCAAGCAGGATGTAATATAAGAAAAAAAAAAACACATATGATGATCAATCAATTGTTATACATTGAAAGTAATACAATAAGAGGTAAATCAGTCGACAATACTATCTACACTATACACATAGATGCTTTCAATATTCAGGTGAAAAGGTGTAACAATTAAGCAAGGGTTATTATGAGTAAAATATAAAAGAGAAAGAGGAAAACTTTTAAGAGTTAGGTGTATGAGTTGTTATGAGATCTCTTAGTGGTAGTTTAGTATGAGCATTTGTGATGGGCTATGCTAGAATAATGTTAAAAGACTTGTTCCCATAACTTTCTGACTTTAATATTTTTGTCCCTTTTATCAATTAGTATTTTATGGGCTAAAAGGTGTTTGATTGCCATCAATCTGAAATTCTCCCAAGAAATATTAGTTGGGTTAAGCCAATTGGATGCTATATATAGTTTCATTAAAAGAAAAATAGTAATCTGAGTACCTGCTTGATTTTTGGAGATATTGTATGGGAGGATATGTAATAGAGTGAATTCCCAGGTGAGTGTAGATGTCTGATAGCCCATCTTTTGTAGTTGAAGTTTGAGGGAATTCCAAAGCTTATATACACATTTACAGCTCCAGAATAGATGGAGTAAATTGGCAGTTTGATCTTTACAGTGTGGGCAGAATGGGGATTTTATAGGGTTAAATTTATGTAGAGTAGCAGGTGTGAAATATGCATTGTTATAGATCATAAGTTGGGTGAATGCTAGTTTCTTGAGGGGTATGAATTTTATTGTTAGTTTAATTGCTTGGTTTATTTGGTGGTTACCAGTTGATGAATTTATCTTTCTCCAATAGTCAGAAAAAAATATCCTTCTGGAATTTAATGTCTTTGATTATTTTGTAGGTATTGCTGGTGAATTTCTTAGTCGAGAGGATAGTTTTCCAAAGTAAATTACAGGTTTTTATACCCTTGTTGGTTATGTTGGTGTCATGGAGATAACTGGAACACAACTCTTTAATTTGTCTCAGGATCACTAGGTATGATTTGGGGAGGTTTATTTGGTTGCTCATTTCTTGTAGAGAGCAATTTAGATATAGGTATATGTCTTGAATGGTTGTATTGATTAGTCGAGGAAAGGGGTTCAGGTTTACGGTCTGGTTGTTTATTTTAAGATTAGGGTTTTTGTGTAAAGGTTGTAGTGTCTTCATAGCTTGTGTGAGGTTTAAAGATTTGAAGAGTTTTTGTGTTAGTGAAATGGGGTGTTTTAGGGGCTCTATTATGTTACATGATTTTGTTAGATTGGGATTTAGGAATGGTAAAGCTTTAGGGTTAATGTCCAGCCTTTTGATGTGCCTGTGGTATATTATTATCTAATGCGGGGACCAGGCTTTATCTTTTGGGTTGTATTCTGTTATTCGCAACACTCTGTTAGTGTTTATAATTAAGTAGTATGTCTCAAGGTTTGGAAGGGCTAAGCCATCTTTATTTTTGGGAATAGTGACTTTAGAATATGAGATCCTATTTTTTGGGCTCCCATATAAATTTAGCAAGCAAGGTGTGTATTTGTTTAAAAAATGTGTTGGGTATGGTTATCTGGGATGTCATGAAGATATAGAGTAATCTGGGTAACACATTCATTTTAATTACAGAAACTTTGGCCAGAAATGGTAATCTTAAATTGTTCCATCTTTTAAGGTCCAATATAATGCTTTGCCATTTTTGAGTTATGTTGTTTGAATAAAAATCTTCGTTGTTTGTAGAAAATGTAATGCCTAGATAGTTAATTACTTCTTTTTTTTTTTTAATTTTCCTACCAGTGGTAAAAGAGAAAATGGTTTAGGAGTTTTTAAGGGTTTTTTTGAGGTTTAATTTGTAGTTCGATATCATCGAGGAGTGTTCAATAGCAGATAGTATTTTATTTATATCCGAGATTGGTGTGGTACAGTAAATATTCAGATCATCCGCAAATGCAGAGAGGAAGATTTTGGTGTTATAAATTATTGGGGGATTGTAATATAAATTTTGTTTAATGTTTAGGAAGAGTGGCTCTACGTATAGGTTAAAGAGTAGAGGAGATAGGGGGCATCCTTGTCGGGTGCCGTTTTTAATTGGAATTTTATTTGACCAAGTTTTGTTAATGTATAGGGATGTATAAGGGTTGTTGTATAATATTTGTAGAATCTGGATGAATTTTTGGGGTATGTTAAAATATGGTAATGTTTGGAGTAAAAATTCTATATTTACTCTATCAAAGGCTTTATGGGCATCACTAACTAGTGCGTATATGTTTAGGTTATTTTGATTTGCGTAAGAGATTAATGTATTAAGTGTTAGTGTGTTATCACTCATTTGTCTGAGTGGTATAAAACCAGACTTTTCAGGGGAGATGATTTTATCTAGTAGGTTTTTCAGTCTGTTTGCAAGTATAGATGTTAAGATTTTGGTGTCAATGTTTAGTAGTGAGATAGGTCTATAACTATCTGGGTTTTTTGGGTCAGCTTGTTCTTTGAGTATAACAATAGTTTTGGATGCATTAAAGTGTATATCATTGATTTTATTATTTATTATATAATTCAAGATGTGGAATAGTATTTGGGCTAGCAGGAGGGAAAAAGTTTTATAAAATTCAGCAGTGTGGCCGTCTGGGCCTGGGGCTTTATGTGCTTTCATTTGCTGAATTGCTGAGGTTATTTTGTTAATAGAAATGGGTTTGCTTAATTTTTCCTGTTGACCTGGGTCTAATTTCAGAAAGGTGAGTTTTTGGAGAAAGCGTGTTCTATCTTCTTTTGAGCTGTTCTCCATACATTATGCTTTTTTAATTTGACTAATGCAGCATCAACTAAAATTGTAGTTCTAAATCCATGC
The DNA here is from genome assembly GCF_019279795.1 of Protopterus annectens. Taxonomy (NCBI): domain Eukaryota; kingdom Metazoa; phylum Chordata; order Ceratodontiformes; family Protopteridae; genus Protopterus; species Protopterus annectens. The sequence continues at coordinate 529,433,530 of NC_056735.1, read as the reverse complement.
AAGCGATGATCATGTAAGCATGAAGATGAAATCTTCTAAAACCTTGTAAGTAGCATAGTTTGAAAATTATTAATGTGAATATGAACAAACAATGTTTGACACCTAGAGGCATCAGTAGGATATAACTATAAAAATGCCTGGAGGCATCACTAGGCTGTAATGAGTTAAAGGCTTTACTTGTTAGATAATTTAATTAAGAGCTGTTAGATATTCTGCAATGTGGCATATACTTGGGACTATTAGATTAAAAAGATGTAAAGAAATTGCATTTGAAATTTCCATCTGAACCACATATTTATCCTCTGACTCAGGTGCATAAATTATTTTGATCCATTAGGCTACTCCATACTCTTTGCATTTAACTCAATGACACATAGAGAATGAATATGTTGAACAAAGTATTTAAGCCCCTTTAAAAAATAGTGCCATATATTTATGACACAACCCACTGTTTACAACAGATCAGTAAGTTTGTTTGGAAAACTACTCACCAGTGAGCATTTGATTAATGTGAATACATTGTATACCTATTCAACATCCTTTATACATTTGTAGTATGTCCAATGTATTAGATGAGGGCCCACCACAATGTTTTATTAGGAATATGTTATATTTTTTGTTTATATTGCAATTATTTATTACTTTATGTAAAGTATTTTTGTTAAAGTATGTGTGACAAGTGGCACATCTTTTGCACCCAAATATGCAAAACCCTTGAACAAGTTTGAAAAATACTTATCTTACTATATTTTTCAACACATCTTACTTTATTTCAACAAGTGTAATTTAATGTGGTTACTGCATATATAATTTGGCATTTATGTATGATTATGTTATGTTAGAAGTTAAACATTTTCTCACACTGACTAAATAATACGGGTTGCCATTTTCATAAAAAATAAAGTTGCATTGGACTAGCCTTTTCTATAATGTAATATGTGAAAAAAATGCAAAATGGTATAGAACTGCCATTTGCCACATTGAAAATACAGTATAGTAAACCTAAACATTGTCCCACAAATGTATGCACTAAAAAACAAGTCTGCTGCTTGATGATTCTGGCTAGCTAACATGACAATTTTAATGTTTTGTGTGGGAAGCAGCTTGATGGGGTTTTCTTTTGCTCTCAATTTCTCCACCAGAAACATAGAAACAGTAAGGCATCTTGAAAAATTAAAAATTAAGATATGAGAAATCCAGTTTTGGGCCTTAGGATGTTGGAAATATCTCCCCTTGCTCAGAAGTGAGCAAGTGTGAAAACAGAAAAGAATCTTCTAAAATTCAGATTAAAACAATAGGACATCCAATTTGAGAATTTACAAATAGAGACACTGTTACCTCAAATTGGCAGTCAAGACAATTGCTACAAGCTACCCTTGAAGACATATCTTAAGCTGTGCAATATTGCCTATAAGTACCTTGAAAATATTATTTTGTTTTAAAAGCCAGAGACAATATCACTGTGGTACATCTTTCACCCCAAAGTAAATTGTTTCTAGTTTAGACCTTAGACACTTTTTTTTAACGCCATCATTGAGTGTTTTCTTTTCAATGCATTGTGCAAATTATGTACTATTTTCATATCTATTAGAAAAGAAAATACTTTATTTAAGGGTTTATGTTTTGCAATGACCTGCAACTGTGTGGTATCCACCTTATGAACTGTAACTGCTCAAAGCTAATTGCTACTATTTCAACATTTAAATGTTGGTTTATTTTAATGTTAAATAGTAAAGCATACTCATATTTAGCTAGTTTTAACTAACTGGTGACAGCATTGCCTTAAACTTGGGAAGGGAGGGTATTAGTGGTGGCAATTTACCATTTCCATCAGTTCTAGAAGATATTGTTTGAGTGTGAAGAGGTGCAAAATTATTTTGGACAGGTTCATACAGGTTTTAATTATTACTGGCATGATTGCACTGGAAGCTGCTGTGCTCAGAATGAGTTGGGTAAAATCTTGTGAAGATAGTGATTATAATTCGTTATGTAGTTGTACAGTGTAAAGCTTATGGTAACCATTTGAAATGTCAAGACCAATTAGACAGTCCCAAAATATACAGACTGAATGGCCAAAAGATTGGGCTTACATATACTAAGTCTGAGATGCCATTTCTCAGAATATTTCCTTTTCTCCAAGTTGTGGAGATCTCTTAGAGTTGGTATACACAGGTTCAGGGGTTTGAGGGGTGCAGGGGGCTTTCCCCCCTGCAAAAAGAAGTTTAAAAGAGAGGAGTTATTTTTAAGATTTGCTCTTCTCCTGGTTTATTTTTTTTATTTTATTTTTTTTTTTGGACTTGTTTTTTCAGGCTTGATGGCACTCAGCATTTCGAGTGCCGGCATTTCAATAAGGAGCTAGAGCTGACTCAGGGGTGATAACTGGTGTTGATTTGTTAAGCAGTGCTTATATACCATACACCCTTAAAGGAAATTTCCCTTTGTAAATTAATAGGGTCCAGTGGTGGTAAGAAGACTCAATATTATTGATTCAGTCATGTTGTATATCAATATTAATGAGAGAGTGCAGGAGATAAAGCCTATATCCCCTGCTTGTCATAGTCCAGAGTGTTTCTTTTTTTTTTTTCATGTAGAAAAGCAAGAGCTTTATATAGTCTTGCCATGAGAGGTATACTATCAGTTAACCAGCACCCATGGGGACTGGTAGATGCCGGATAACTGTAGTTTCTGGTTGCTTGGGAGCTACTATTAAAAAATAGGCCTGACTAATACTGTACCCTATACTATTTGTTTGGTTTGACTTCTTCTTAGGTTGGGGAGAGAGAATGTCTTCCTGTCTTCCCTTTTAAAACTCTAAAACTCTAAAAACGTAAGGTACATTTCTGGGGGGAGGGGGGGCAGAAAGTGCAACACATGAAAAGTGTACTCTATTTCTTCAATTTTTTTTTTTTCTGGTTGCTTGAGTTCCCGTTAACTGACAGTTTACTGTATTGTTACCAATTAATAGAGTGCAGAAAAAGGGAAACATTTAATGTAGGAAGTACATAGAATATAGATTTGTTTGAGAAATGGAAACATGAAACACTCATGGACATTTACATAGAATTACTGACTTATGTATTCGTATAGTTGTAAATGCCATATATGGCAAAACATCTTCATAGTCATCTAATAAATCATATGTTGTAAAACCACTAGGATGTTTCAAACACGATTTATATCCAACAAAAGCATGTTACCAGTATTCACAATGGGATGCTAGTGTTTTGAAATGTTACATGTTATACTCTGCCCTCAGGGATTGTGATGTGGATATAGGATTATTGTAGTGTGAGTCTAAGACTATTTTAAAGTATGGTACCTTGGTTCCAGGGGATGAACCAAGAGTTTTGACTGGAGTTGTTTATTTGAACTGCTGTGTCTTTAAAACTTAGTTAAGAAATTTCTGTTTTTGTGTTCATTATTTTATAGCCCCCTTAGAAATCAGCTTTTGGGCCTATGTGTCAAGGTTTTCATAACATGCTGAATTTGGACTCCTGGTTCATTGTTTTGTTAAGATGCTTTTAAGCTCCTCATGAACTTACATTATCTAAGTATGTTTTTCAATTATGTTTACATTAAATGTGCCAGTTTTGGTACAGCTTATACTCCCACCAGAGGCCTGCAAAGACATCTGAAAAACAGACATCAATGATTTGGACTTGGAAATGATCGTTTGCTATGTCTGTACAGAAGGTTAGAAAAAGCAACTACAAATTTTCAATATGTTGCATGATATTTAAAGAAAAGCAATCTGCTACTAAAATCTACAAGTTTTGTTTTTATGTATGCAATCTGCTGAAACACTGAATAATCACACCAACTAAATTCTAATAGAAATCTTGATGTTGAGTTTTACTGCTGTCGCTTCTGTTTAAAATTCTATCGAGTTATTACTGTAATCTTCATCAGTTTTCTACTTTTTGCTGACAGTTAGACCTTCAACCACTAGGTGGACTAAATGCTTTCCTGGATGCATTGGAGGAACTATGCTGTTCCCGATAAACCTAAAAATGTTGCTATCTTCTAGTAAAGTGATTATATAATAAGCACTAGGTTATGCTAACATAGCTCTGACAGCTGTTTCTTCTGTCAATTAGTTCAGCTTATAGCAGCACTAACATCAGAAGAATTCAGCTATACTATGCTTTAAAATAAGCACCTACAAAACTATTCATTCTAGTTAAGTTATATTTTCAAAAGTCAGTTATTTAACCTTGGCCAGCAGTAATAACCCTTACTTCACAATACAGCATGGCAAAAAGTAAGAATCAGCTAATGACTTTTGCCAATTAGCCTAAAACTGAAATAAAACTAAAGTAAAAAAAAACACTAGCAGACATCACAACTGATTTAAGCCTACATTTGCACTTGTTTCCCACCTTTCCTGTAACTAGTCTAGTCCAGATACAGATTTGATGTATCCAGGACTGTTTGTAAGCTTCTGAGCCCCCCAAGCCTTTCTGTGTTGGAGGGAAGCCTTCTAGCTTATCAGTGGGAGTGGTAAACACTAGGTAGCCCATCTACCACAAGAGTGGTTTCTGGCCCAGAAATTGTAGTTTGTTGGCCGTTTGGGCAGTTTTTCCATCTCTTTCAACCTTCTGGTTTAAAAGCCCATGTTTGCGCTTGTTTCCCAACTTTCCTGTAACTAGTCTAGTCCAGATACAGATTTGCTATATCCAAGACTGTTTGTAAGCTTCTGAGCCCCCCAAGCCTTTCTGTGTTGGAGGGAAGCATTCTAGCTTATCAGTGGGAGTGGTAAGCACTAGATAGCCTATCTACCACAAGATCCAGGTACAGATTCTTAGTTTTAGCACTTGAATTTGCTTATTCATGCTCAGCACTTGTTCAGAACTTGTTGTTAGCACTAAATAAGCTACAAATTACTACAGCACTCAACCTTCCTCTTTACCTAGAGGAAAATAGTTTTTGTACTTACTTTTCTCACTTGCTTAGAGTAAAACAACTCTTATACTCACTTACCTCACTTGTCTAGAGGAAAGTAGTTTTTTATTCAGGCATGTCCAAGGGTCAGCTCCCAGTGTTCTCTCCTGTCTATCTGATGAATCTGGGCATCTTGGAGCAATGTAGCAATTGCCTCACATACACAGATAACCCTCTCCTCCTACCACCCAACAGCACAACCTGTGAGAGATATACTTATCTAGCCAAACTGGAGGCAAAGCTCTCTCTAACCAAGACTGAACTTGACAGTCAAGAGGAGAAGGTAAACACATGCACCACCCACACTCATCACATAGTCCCACTAAACCTACACCACCAAAATCCACACATAGAAACACAAAAACATTCGCAGAGGATCTCAATAATAATCTGCTCAAGCAACAGAGACCTCCAAAGCAGAAACACAAGCAACCTCCACCCCCCAACACAACACAAATGACACATAGCCCACAGACTCAGTGTGCCAATAAACCACAGCCCATAAGGCAAAACAACATACCCAACACACTAGCCATAGGTGGTACTATAGTCAGGCTCACTGATGTCCCACTCACCAGGCTAAACAAGAAGAAGGTTACTGTCAGCTGCCTGTCAGGTGGTAGGATCCACCACATAACCCACGCACTCAGGTCACTCCACAACAAGTACCAATATGACACTGTCATTGTTCATGTTGGTGTGAATGACCTGAAAAGTACCTCCCTGGACTGCATGAAAAGAGACATGGAAGAGCTCTCCAATCTTGTAGCCCAGGCTGGTATGACCCTAGCCTGACTAGCATCCTGCCATTGCCCAGAATGATACCGTAGTACAAGGACAAAATGATTGACTTCAACAATTGGCTAAGCTTCTGGTGTCATTCTAAGGGGATCCAGTATCTGTCTGCCTGAGATGACATGGTCGACAGACCATGATGCTTTGCCAGAGATGGCCTCCACCTGTCGCCCCTAGGATTCCGGATACTGGCTAACAGTCTTGCCGCCCCTATAGTGCCTTTTTTAGGCAAGGTTCAAATGACAAATTCACCACCGTAACAGGAACAGGCAAGCAAAAACTGAGGGTAATGGTACTCAATGGCAGAAGTCTAAATCTCAAAATGCACTCACACGAGGCACTCCTTAAAATGGAGAACATCGATATCTGTCCAGTGACTGAGACCTGGTTCAAGGATCTAGAGAGCACACCTGCATTACCAGGCTATAACTCATACTACACTTTTCGGCCATCTAACCTGGACCAGAACACCAAAGGCGGAGGTATGTCCATATTCATTAAGGATATCCACACCTCCAGGCTAGTTGAGCAGCATAATGCATCCAATATTATCCAAGTGCAACTAACTCTGGGCAAAACTGCAATCCAAATTGTAGCTTGCTACAGATCCCCACCATGCCCCAGGATTCCCACTCCTCTTTTCTTAATATACTGGAAATATTAGGGTTCAACCAAACACCCTAATAATGGGTGATTTCAACTACCCCACCATTAACTGGGAAAAGTATTCATGTACCAACTCCTTCACTCAACGCTTTCAGGAATTCATAAATTCCAGTGCCCTAGATCAACTTATCCACACCCCCACCAGGGGCAACAATATCCTACACCTAGTCATTACCAACATGAGTGACCGGTGTTCTACACCTGAAGTCAACTCCTCGTTGGTCAGATCCGACCATAAGCTAATCACCCTAGATATCCACATCCCACCCCCACCCATCATTTAGGAAACCACGGTAAAAAATTTCTCCAAAGCCAACTTCATGCTTCTTAAGACAGAAGTGGTGAACTTCATGACACTCATGCAAATGGACAATACAGTTATGACTGCTGAATCCTACACAAATGCACTCTATAAGCACTTACATGAGTGCATGGATTGTGCTATCCCAAACAGAACCAAGACGCTATCCTCCAAAAAAGGAAGCCAATCTGGTGGTCCCCTGCCATAAACAAACTCTACAACAGAAAGAAGAAACTGTTGCAAAAGAGAGTAAAATCCCATGAGTGGAGGAGCTCCCTGGTCAGCCTCTGTAAGAAGCTGAGATCCCTTATAAGATCCTCTAAAGCTAGGTATGAAACAAAATCACCACTGATTCTAAGGGCAACCACAAATCATTCTATAGTTATGTCAATTATCTCAATGCCAACACCCAGATCTGCTCTGAGTTACAGCACAACGGCAAGAAAATTACAGAACCAACTGATATTGCCAATATCCTGGCAGATAGGTTCAGTGCTAACTTTACTTCCCTCTCACCCCCTAAAGAGCCCATATCTATATAGGAAGAACGCAGAGTCCCTGCAATCACATCTATGCAGGTAAAAGTTGCACTCTCTAAAACCAAAAACACAGCATCCATGGGACCGGACAACATCCCAGGCTGCGTTTTATACGAACTTCAGAATGAACTGGCTCCCCCCCTAAGCACTATGTTCAATCATAGTCTCAGATCAGGCTTTGTGCCCACTGAATGGCACACAGCAACAGTTATCCCACTCCACAAAGTGGGAGCCACCACTGATCCTGGGAACTATCGCCTTATTAGCCTGATGAGCCTGGTCTGCAAGGCCATGGAACATATCATCATGGAACTCATAAACAAAGACATGGGTAACCTCCAAACTCTGGACCCCACCCAGTTCGGGTTTGTGAAAGGCAGATTATGCCTTCTGAACCTGATTGACTTCTTTGAGGCATTCACCAAAGACGTAGACGAGGGTAAGGTGGTTCACACAGCCTATCTTGACCTCGCCAAGGCTTTCGACACCATCCCCCATTCTGGAATTATAGCTAAACTCACTAAACTAGTTATAAATCCCTATGTCATAAGATGGGTTGCCAACTGGCTCACTGACAGAACCCACACTGTAAAAGTTGCAGACTCCAAATCTGACTTCAAACTAGTGACAAATGGAGTACCACAGGGCTCAGTCCTGGGACCTCTCCTGTTTGGTATCTACTTCTCTGAAATACAGGCTAACACAGAATGCCTCTGGCTAATGAAGTTCGCAGATGACTGCAATCTACGAGCCATAGTCAAGTCCCTAAATGATGTGGACATCCTACAGAAGGGCCTCACTGAGACAGATGCCAGGTGTCAGAGGCATGGCCTCAAGCTCAATGCCAAAAAGTGCATTGACATCCCCTTTGGTAAAAACTCTGTACCCATGAGCTACCACATAAACAGCAGTCTACTTAATGCCGAATGTGTGATAAGAGACCTTGGGACCCAGGTGGACATTAGTCTCCTTTGATAATCACATCACCACAGTTGTTAGGAAATACTTCTATGTGGCACATCTCATCACAAAAGGGTTCTCATCCAGGAAAAAAGAGGTCTTTGTTCCCCTCTACTCGGCACTCATTAGACCCATTATAGAGTACAGTGCCCCTTTTGGAATGTCCCTCACAACACATCTGCAGCAGCTGGAAGGGACACAGAAGTACCTCACAAAGAGGATTACTGGCCTCAAACAGATGCCCTATGCTGACCATCTCATAAAAACTCCAGGTTTTACTCTGTAGCATATCGCCTACTCTGAGGAGATCTCTGCCTAACATATAAAGCTATGTTAAACCCAGAGCTGTTGGACATGCTACACCTAAAGAAATCCAAATCCCTCCGAGGTACACGCTCTAGGGACCTAAACCTTGTCACCACCATAAACAGGACATGTTGAAGGGATAGATTCCTGTCCCAGAGACTTCCTATACTCTGGAGCGGGTCTACTTCACATTGTCGTAAGCTGACAATATTGAGTCTGATATTTTCGGCACGACAATATCGAAAGTGAAGAACATCGTGCAAGCAAACAGAAATCTCCGTAAGGGGAGATTTCCATTTACCTCAATGTAGTGCGGTCTCGGAGTTGGTATATTTAAGTAGGGGGGTGTGGGATGTGCAGGAGGGGCTTGCCCCCTTGCCTACGCCATTTAGTTTTTTTTTTTAATTTGTTTTTTTTTTTATGTTATTCGATGTTTTACTTAATCGGTCAATAAGGTTCAGCCTTTATTGATTCGATTAAGTAAACTTTCGATAAAGTGATATAGACACCTCTGGAGCAGGCTACCCATCTATATCAAGCAAAGTTCCTCATTAACACTCTTCAAGAAAAATTTTGATGAGTGGATTTGAAATAGGAAATACACCCCAGGGATCACTTCTGTGGCTCTGCTCGACAGGGGCACAGGAAATTAACTTTCTTGGGTGGCGTAAGCCAGGGAACCTTGTTGACTAGGCTTACTTAGGCTCTTGGGCCGATAGCCTAGTACCTACCTATGAACCTATGAACCTATTTGTGCTTCTTAATTTAGCTTGCAACAACATAAAAGTTTCTGATGAATATCAATTAACTTATAACACTTCAAAGATGGTGTCTGATGTCTCCAGCTCTTATTTATCCACCTTCATATTTCCCCTACATATTGACTGTGTTACCTCTAATAAAAACATATGCACTGTAACAAAAAAGTACACAAAACTAACTTGTTTATCCTGATAACCTATTTTTTCCTTCTCAAGTTATGTATTTCCCACAACTGGTCTAACATATAGCCATCAAATTGGAAAAATTATACTAATATGACAATTAAACATCTTAAAGCTTTAAAAATGCAACTATAAGCTCCTCAAGAATGCTTTCCCCAGAGTTTTATTCAAAATAGCCTTTCTCGTTTCCCTAGTATACCATTGTAAATTAAACCAGTAAAATTATTTTCAGGTTTAACCAGGCAGATTAAACCAATTACTCCCCAGAAAAGGATAAATAATTGCCCTTACCTCAGTTTCTTTTAAAGCAAGAACTACAAATGTAAAATCACGACTGTCTCTTCAGTTACTCTTTGAACTGCATGATATATTAATGCTGACTTTGTTTCCTTTAGCATTTAAGTTTTCATAATGAAAGCTGCTACCCAAGCAAATAGTCCCAGGGTGTTGCACTTTGCAGATTCCATTATGCAGTTGTTGACCGGAAAGCTGACACCATACCTTGCCTATGTGACCTTGGCTCACTTTGCAATACTGAATTGCTAGAAGCTGCAACCCTACAGAAAAATTCCTTCCTAATCTAATTGACAGGGGTTACCCGTATCCTTTTGTACATAATTAAATCTATCTTCCGTGCTTCCATCAGATCCCATTCTTTTGTTTCAGCAAGGCCAGTGTATGTAATTTACTAGAGCTGTAACATTTCTTTTTTTTTTCTTTGCAGAGCTGGCACATTTAAATATTATATGCTAACACAAAAATGTATACGCACTTTTAACATCACAATTCAAATTCCTGTTATTGTTAATGTATAACACAGATGCTGGCAGTGTAGAAATGTATTGCTTATGAATACCTCATCCCATAATCATTATGTGTATATTTATCCATCAATATCAGCAGACACCATAGACATAAAAAAGGATTAACAAATGTATTCTCAGACTAGGGAGTCCAACACAGGACTTCTGTTGTTACAGGAAAATCACATTCCCAAAATATACATATAAAAATGTTTAGCATTGGATGCACCCTAATCTTTCTTGCATTTGTCAGGGAAAAAAATAGGTGACCCAATTGTCCTAAAAAAAAAGTTCTTTTCCAGCATTTCAAGTACACTAAGAATGATCAATTATGCTGTTTGGCTGAGGTCAGATGCTTCAATAGGGTGAAACATCAACACCCATGGAGGATTAAAACCCTTTTAACCTTCTACCACCCCTTAGCAAAGCCCAACAGTTACTTCATAAGCTGTTTAATCTAACAGAGGCCAAATACTAATAGCTGCAGGCACTGGCTGTACACTAGCAATATATTACATTCATAAGCTATGTCTGTTCATTATGTCTCCTCTCCAAGGATTTTCTTCCTTTCTGCTTTGCCCCATATGAATCTGACTGACATACAATCTCATGTCATTTTTGTTCTTCCTGTGTGCAGGTTTTTGCCCAGGTCCATAAAATTTTGAAGCCCATACCTCTCACATCTTTCCCCAGAAATTATTAACATTTTCAAAATCCATACCTCTCACACACTGCTCCAGAAATTATTAGCTTTTTTATTAATACCATTTCTAATTTCTTATCTGTTGGCAATCATTCTACTCTGTCAGTCCTCTCTTGCTCTAATGCAATGAAAGCATATTCCATATATGATCAATCTACCTACATTTTCATAATAAACAGAACTATAGGTCCAGAGATTCATTAATTAAAATGTAAATCCATGGCCCTCTACTGGATTCTCTGGGATGTACTTAAAAGGATTCTGCATGTTAAACTCAGTACTTTGTTCTGTACCTATTGAATTCCTGAAATGCTGTGTTCAGACACCTGCAGTGTGGCTTAGAATCAGTGCATTATATTATTAAACTAGAAATCCACTGTTAAAAGATTGTCCCCGGGATTCATGAAGCTCGGCGCAAGGCCGGCGTAAGGCCTGCGCCGGCGGTGCATGGAATATCCGGCGCAGTAGCGCCATATACATATTAATGAGAGTGCAACACCCCCATCAGTGGCGTGCGCGACTGTCGTGAAAATGTCAACCATGCTTTAAAGGCATGGTCCGAGCCTGAACAAGACAAACCGTGTGTGAGGCAAAGTAAGTATGTCCCCTATGCAGTCATGTACGAGCCACAGTATGATCCCTCCCCATGTCTTTGCAGATAGGTCTCCTCAGGGTAATGGGACAGTAATAACCAGCCTCAGTGGAGGTATTGGCCTTCTGACGTGGGACTACAGTTGCCATGTGACACAACCTGGGTACCCTACCTGAGGTGAGGCTACAAAGAAATAGCTGTCCTAACTGTGGGTCCAATTCATAACCGAGATAGTGGAGTACACAGCAGGGTCACCAGCTGGTCTCATCGATGCTATGTCCACTACCCTGGAGAGAGCATGTCCCACCTGTGTGTCACAGAACATTTGGTGACCACAAACCTGTGGTACACACATCACCTCATGTGTGGGGAGGGTGTGGAGATGTCCTCACTGGACTTGTCAGCCTGTATGTTGGCAATGTGTGTATGTTGAGTAAACCCCACCTCTATGTGAACCCAGTCAGAGCATATGTGGGACTGAGCTCCCAGGTGTCCAGCATAGCAACTGAAGGTGGTATGATTGTTAGCCAGGTCCATGTAGGTATATCTGTGGAATGTGCCCTGCACTATTTCATGACAGTGTGTAAGTCTACACATATGATGACCAAGGGTGTCACACCTCACAAGGTGTCTGCTCCACCTTGTAGTAGCCACCTCCTCGTGTTGTACATTTTGTGTATGGCTGGGGTACACCACACTGGATGCTTGGCATTGGTACAGTGAACCACAGTTGGGTAAGTGAATGACTGGCTCATGCAGTCCTGTAGGTACTGGTAGATGGCAATTGTGATTGATGCAGTGCCTGCCGCACCATCGACCACTTGCTCGGGGTCCTTAAAGGAGACCACAGTAGCGCAGTATTGTGTAGTCTGCCTCTGAGCAAGCAATGTGTATGGTAACTGGCAACACTCACAGCAACGGATGCCAAAAGCAGAAGCCAATGTCCAAATAACATAGATCAACTTCTGCATGACAATATGTGTTATCATACATGTATTGACATGTGTCTGCCAATTACAATTGGAAATGGCCGTAAGACTGGCCTAAAGTTCCCATGATGTACACAGTCTGGGGTGTTGTTCCGATAATAAAGTGGCAATACCTCCCAATCGTGACCTCTGGGTATGGTATGAAAGTGGTTGTTAACCTGCAACATTGGATGTATAGCATTGGTTTCTGGTGTCGGAAGACATGGTTCCTGTAGCACAACACAGTATGGGTAGTCACACACATCCGCGATTGCTGAACACACAGCATCAGTGGAACCCACTGCTCACAAGGACACAGTCCGACAAGCTCTACACTTTACATATGCACAGTGGTGTCCATTGTAGGACCCAAAATTGTGGAAAGAATCAATAATGTCTTATTTCAATGCACTGAACTCAATGTCGCCACAGGTACACATATGCACCGCAAGCGTGTTTAATGTTGCTGATAGCTGTCCATGTAATGCAGCACAGATGCACAGAAATACCCAGGGTACCGGGTCCATAGAACTGTGTCCACATCACAGTCCCGCACACATGACGGATGTGTAATGGGTACTGTCAATTGTTGCAGTCAAGGGATTCTGGGTATGTAGACTCTGTGCTCGGTGTTGTTTCGCAGGCAATCCTTTCTCCCGCCTGTGAGGGATGTGTGTAGCACCTGCCTTACTCTCCGCTAATAATGCAAACCATACTCCGGAGAATGCTAAATGTAGGTGTGGAATGTGTACAGCCCTATACTAGTGTCCAGTAGGCAATTGTCATGGATGGACACCTGTATGGCCAGGATGGCACCCACAACTGCAAACCCGGGTAAATGACATAGCCGCGGTAAGGCATAACACAGGAAATACACATAGGGACTACAGTTGACATTCCACATACAAAGCCGGACCGTGCCAACACCGGCGATACAGCACTCAATCTGCCAGCAACAGACTGAGGAGCACCCGCTACCGACAGCGGAACAGATGTGCGACCTGTGGAACACATACTAATGGCACACACACAACGTCAAGTAGGATATGTAAACTATGGCATTCCCACCTATGAAGACAACATGGTAAATGAATACATAGGTAATCAACATGTTCCGGTGGTGTTATATTGGAAATACAGTGACGGATATGTCCCATTGGGACGTCTGCGGTTTATATGGAGCATTTGCTAACCAGCATCATTGGATGTATGTCATTTGTCCACAGTACTAAATCACCTGGTTATGTAGCACCATGTGGAATGGGTAGTCAAACAGACATCCGCGATTCCTGAACACACAGTATCAGTGAAACCCACTGCTCACAAGGACACAGTCCGACAAGCTCTACACTTTACATATGCACAGTGGTGTCCATTGTAGGACCCAAAAATTGTCTAAAGACAGGAATGCCGCCTTATTTCATCACCTAACTGAACTCATTGTCGTCACAGGTACACATATGCACCGCAAGCGTGTTTAATGTTGCTGATAGCTGTCCATGTAATGCAGCACAGATGCACAGAAATACCCAGGGTACCGGGTCCATAGAACTGCATCCACATCACAGTCCCGCACACATGACGGATGTGTAATGGGTACTGTCAATTGTTGCAGTCAAGGGATTCTGGGTATGTAGACTCTGTGCTCGGTGTTGTTTCGCAGGCAATCCTTTCTCCCGCCTGTGGGAGGGATGTGCGTAGCACCTGCCTTACTCTCCGCTAATAATGCAAACCATACTCCGGAGAATGCTAAATGTAGGTGTGGAATGTGTACAGCCCTATACTAGTGTCCAGTAGGCAATTGTCATGGATGGACACCGTATGGCCAGGATGGCACCCACAACTGCAAACCCGGTAAATGACATAGCCGGTAAGGCATAACACAGGAAATACACATAGGGACTACAGTTGACATTCCACATACAAAGCCGGACCGTGCCAACACCGGCGTACACCGCACTCAATCTGCCAGCAACAGCCTGAGGCGCACCCGCTACCGCACAGGCGAACAGATGTGCGCCCTGTGGCACACATACTAATGGCACACACACAACGCCAAGTAGGATATGTAAACTATGGCATTCCCACCTATGAAGACAACATGGTTAAATGAATGCATAGGTAAGCAACATGTTCCGTGGTGTTATATTGGAAATATAGTGACGGATATGTCCCATTGGGATGTCTGAGGTTTATATGAAGCAGTTGCTAACCAGCATCTTTGGATGTATGTCATTTGTTCACAGTACTAAATCAGCTGGTTATGTAGCACCATGTGGAATGGGTAGTCAAACAGACATCCGCGATTGGGGAACATACACCAGCAGTGAAAAGCACTGGGCAGGTGGACACAGTCCAGCAACATCTAACTTGACATATGCACATCGGTGTCCATTGTAGGACCCAAAAATTCTGTTCAGAGAATGCCTGCTAGCTTCCTGCATTACTCATGTGATCTAATTGTCGGCACCACGTCACAGGTACACATATGCACGCAAGCGTGTTCAATGTTGATGATAGCTGTCCATGAACTGCAGCACACATGCACAGAAATACCCAGGGTATCGGGTCCATTCAGCTGCGACCACATCACAGTCCAGCACACATGAAGGATGTGTAATGGGTACTGTCCACTGTTGCAGTCAAGGGAGTCTGGGTATGTAGAATCTGGCCTCGGTGTTGTTTCGCAGGCAATCCTTTGTCCCGCCTGGGAGGGACGTGCGTAGCACATGCGCCACTCTCCTCTAATAATGCACAGCATACCGGGGAATGCAAAATGCAGGTGTGAAATGTGTACAGCCCTATACCAGTGTATAGTAGGCAATTCACATGGATGGACAAGCGTATGACTAAGATGGCACCCATAACTGCAAAGCCGTGGAATTACACTGCCGTAGTAAGGCATTACACAAGTCATACACATAGGGACTACAGTTGACATTCCCCATACAACAAACACAGACAACCAGCCGATGAAGTCCAAAGCAAAGACGAGGTACTGTAGGGACCGCCAGTGACCAACCAGAGCACACCAAGAATTAAAGGCAGTCACCATAGTCTATTGAGCCACTTCGTCTGCTTCATAAGCAGACTTATTCAGACTACATACAATGCAGTCCAACCTACTACATTTACAAGCATTAATTGGTCAGTACATTAGATGTGCTAGGTACTAATTACATGCCTTAAAGGCAGACAAGAACAAACCTTACTTGGGTTACAGATCCCACACAGTGAGGACATCAGACATTGCTTCGAAAGGTACAGTCTTCATCGGAAAATAGAAATATATGTACATATATGAAACATGAACCAACATAAAATGTTTTCCAAATGTCTGACTGTGTAAGATACATATATATGTCCTACGGATTGTGCCAATATATTAACAGAACTGCAGACACCTAGTAATATAAATGAACCATAATATATACACATAAACCGTATGATTATGACTACTGTAAAATAGACCAACGAAATGTAAAGATTCACAATGTGCTAATGTAAATATTCATTTAGAAGGTTACTTAAATAAATCAATTCAGACATCCATGTGTAAATACTAACACAAGGCCAGCGAGGTGCTTGCCCTCACATGTACTGGGATGTTGTTCCACAGCATAGTGAGTGTCTGGGTGATGAATCCGTCCCAACAACACGTTCGATTAATGACAGTGTCAAGGTGTACGCCAGCTGCCCTTGTGGTTCTGAGGGATCTAACTTATTTACGTGAAGCATAGTCATCAGATCTGGGTTCGACATAGCCGTATGCCAGGCACGGGTCACCTCTGGGCAAGTGGTATGCAACTGTATACAGCTGGAATTCTTTCAGTCGGTCAGTATAACACATATACCTGAGACCCTGCATCTGTTTGTCGAAGAACTGTTGGTGCCTTTCCAGCTGCTGCAGGTGTTGGGTCAGATACATTCTGAACGGGCATTGTACCCAATCATAGGGCTATTGAGTGATGAGTACAAGCGGGACAATGACCTCCCTGATCTGTGAATCCCTTCATGATGATGTGGGAGGCAATGTAAGAAGGTGCTAACTATGTTAGCAACATGTGTGTCTACCAGACGGTGAACAACAACATGTCCCAAATCACTAGTAGCCCCCTCTGTGCTCAGTGGATTGCCACCTATATGGTAGCTTTCGGGAGGTAACCTTGTTCTTACGAGAGGGTATGCCTATGCATTTCTGGCATTTAGCTGTAGGACATGTCTCGTTACCACTTATCCGCATCTGTGAGGCCTCCTGAAGGATATCTGTCAGATGTGTGTCTGACTTTTGCCACCGGTTTGCAGTCATCTGCAGACATTGTCACCATAACCCCTGTGTATGCGTGTACATTGGAAAGCGTAGATGCTGGAAATAGTGGATAGGACTGAGCCCATGGGACACACCACCTGTGACTGGCTGTGAGTATGACGTGGCACCAGCAACTATGGCCATGTGTGTTCTGCTGACTTAGCCGTTTGCAACCCATATGGCGATGTATGGATTTACATTCAGATAGCCAGGTTTATCAATCATACCGAGGGGGTATTGTCGAAGGCCTCTGCGGGTTGAGGTAAAATGTATGGACTGCTTTACCCTCAGCAATGGCCTTAGTGACTGAGTCTACAAAGTGAAACGTGTAAAGGGCATGATATGGCTCTGACCAAGCTAAACTGGGTTGTATCCAAATTATCACGGGTCCCCTATATCATTATCTATGTGTCCCACATTATGATCCATCTCCGCGGCTGCAGATAAGGCATGTCAAACTATTGAACATAGTAATAACCAGGGTCAGTGGAGGCACCATCTATGTGGAGTGTGACTACAGTGCGCCCTGTGCTACTACTGATGCATTATCCTGAAATTGAGGCTAGATTAAACAGCTGTCCTAAGTGTGAGTTACAGTTCCTGGAGTACACAGCTGGGACTACATGTGGAACCATGGATTAACATGTTGACTGCCTTGGGGCGGATGTGGGTAATGCTGGACATACCCACGGCAGGCGTGTACGTTCGAGTCCAGGTACAAGGGACCACACACATAGCCGGCCTTAGGCATAGGCCAAGTGGAAACGCCCTAGGGTGTTGCTCTACTCGGGGCACCTTCCAGACTCTATTTGGTGTAGGTAGACTAGGAGGGTGGGTGATGTCTTATCGGTGGCAACATCTGCTGGGTACCACTTACTGTAAGGCCACTCTTCCGTGGAGTAATACAGCCCAGTACCCACACCCAGGCGGGTCATTGCTGAGGGTCATTGCTAATTATGGCACATCATCTATGTAAAACCATACATCCCCAGACATAATGGCACAGCATAATGCCTGTTCGCCGACCAAAAGGCAGACCTCGATCACCAGCGGGGCGTACTCTTGGCGTGATCTCCGTTAACAAAATGCCGACGGTAATGTTACCGGCTTTGTGAAACAAACTCCACAGAGACACATTCAATAATAGACAGCTGACGGACAACTGATGTCCTGGAGTGTCTGAAGCTGTTCAACCTGTTACGCCATGTTAAATGTATTATTGTAGCACGTGGAGCCGGTGTGTGTGGACGCTATGCCTTGGCTCGGTAGTCGTCCGCAATGTTGTTAAACCCTTGTAATATTCGCGACACAGCTATACATACGGAGGGTTAGTAATGGAAATTGGTTATTTCGAGCAGACCGTTATTACCCAAGAAGTGATATAGCATCTAGCGGGTACGCATTGTCGAGCCTGATTCTGAATAATGAAGTGACATGGTACCATGAACCACGGACAAAAGCGATCTTACATGTGACTCATCTAACATTAAGTACAGGGTCAGGGCAGTCCCGTACAGTGGGCAGCCAAAGACCAATAGCGCTACAGCAACACCCTGACAATCAGTACTGTATCGCATTATGGGATATAAAGCGGCTGTCATCTGAACAACCCTGCGGTAGCGACATAGTGCATCCTGGGCCCACATGGCGAGGGGAATTAGGAATGTTCAACATGCACAGTACGCACCTTTCCCAACGGGGAATGGATGCCTGTGACGTCGCGATGTCTTGGGGGATATGTAAATACATAGGTACCATGGGTATGCATATTAATGACGCTTGAACAGCTAGCGTGCACTGGTCACAGTAACCGTCAAGCGTGAATGCAGTCACGTTTGAATTCGACTATTTCTATTTATGTTTAGTTTTACTATTTTATTTTATTTTACACATTTGATGGCTTGGGCTGAATCTAGCTGGATATATGTCCATTTGCATTAGAGGGGCCGGGAGAAAACTCCACACATAACAACTATGTGACAGACAGACGCTATTATTAATAAAGACACAGAATAAAATTAGAAACCGCCGTATAATTCAATTTGTTAATAAAATCCAACATACATTAAAGACTCAAACAGTTTAATATCGCATACATAATGTATTGGTCCAATTTCAAAGCGCATTTTATCTAGTACATAAAGGTTATGCACTAAAGGCATTTGCCATATGGATGGAACAGTTTAGAAGCTCAGAAGGATACAGTAGTAATTTTAAAGGGAATGTAAGATGTAGATAAAGAGGGAAAAGAGGCAGGGGTTAGGAAAAGAGAGGAAAAGAGGGAAGACTATAGAACATATGCGTTACATTACTGCATTAATGCGTAAAAATTCCGTCCATGCTGCAAAGACTGTTATATATAAAGCTGTAAAGGTGCTTTCTGCACCGCGATCCGTCAACGGATCAGACATATACCCGGAATAGTCACCGCAATAGCCAAAACCGCGTGAACCACACAGACACTGTAGAAACTTGCTATATATAAGCGGACCTCACGGATATGCGTAATGTCGTCGCGGCGTAACCCTAATCCGGACATCACAGGTGTCGCATTAATGCGTAATATTGCAATCCCAGTGGAACCAGAAGGTTCACGGATGCTCTCCTCCCTGCGTTTACATTCATAACTGTCAAATGTATGCTTAACTAGTACTTATTGATTCCATGCTTTGTTATCATTAATGGCTACTATTATACACATTGATATACAATAACCACAATCAACACACTACATTCTAAGTTGCACTCTCAGCAATTATCAACTATGTGTCCGGATACCCGATTGCCCATTTACCAATAACCGTATATATATTGACACATTGTTGCCGTGTGTTTCCATGAAGTAAGGCATGCAACACCAGTATATGTATATGTCCGTTATAATCAAGACTTGGAGCTTTTAATCTGTCCACCTAACTGAGCAGGCGAGTTTATTGAATATTTAAACTGAAACCCGGAAACTCTGGAAGAAGAAGTGTATAAAGGCGGACTATATGTAATGCATTCCATTACTCCGAGCTGATGCCCCATGTTAGTAGGTGAGAGAGCTCAGTATCCTTTCACTGTGGAGTCTATACGTATTTGACAGTGTCTGTTTTGCGTTATATATGTTCCATGATGTCGTTTTAGGAAGATGGGCAGGACGCCAGGTTTGCTGTATTTCCGCGCACACTGTACGTGGATATAAAGATAGGCCATGTGGCTACAAATGATGGGTTGACTCAAGCAGACATCCACGATTGGGGAACATGCAGCGGCAGTCAATACCGCACTGGCCAGATGGGGACAGTCAAACACGTTCTACACTTTACAAATCGTACACATGGGTGTCCATTGTAGGACTCCAAAATTACGGCGATCTGCTCCGTTACTCCACTGGGATCAAGCCAATCAAAGTACTAACAGAACTCACGGCTGGCCCAGACATATATGCGCCACCGTGTTTAAGGTTATTGATGATACCTGCCCATGACATGCAGGACATATATGAACAGAGAGGTCCCCAGACTGCGGTAACGTCCGCCCATGTGTCGTCCACTATCCCAGTTCCGCACACATGAAGCATGTGTCATATGCGTGCCGTGGGGGTTGCAGCCATGGTATCCTGGAGTATGCAAAATGGGCTCCGGTTGTTTGTTTGGCGGTAATCCGTTGTCCCGCCCGTGGTAGGAGAGACTCGCGGGTACAGGGCGTGCCTTAGTCCCCAGTAAGGATGCAAAGCATCCATAGAGGTAATGTCTTAAAAGGTATGTGAAATAATGCTCAGCCCTACATCGAGTGTGTCCAGTAGGCATTTCCCAAAAGGATGGACAAGCGTCACGGACAAGATGGCACCCATAATAGCAAACCTGGTGGGAATCACACAGCCGTAGTAGGGCATGACTACAAGACATTAAGATGGGAAACAACAGTAGATACACCCCGTAGACGCTTTCCATCCTGCGTCACCGAATCCCAGCGTACACAGCAGCTGAAGGTGCTATCAAGTATGTGTGGGGATCACCCTTCCACTCTGCGGAACATACCTGCGACCTGTGGAACACATAATACATAGCGGCACACCAACAACGTCAAATTAGGAAGGTCATACTTTCTCGCTAAAATATGGCGTTCACACATATAACGACATACTGTCACGTATTGATAAATAGGGTCATACATGTTGCCGACTGTGTTATACTGACAATACAGTGGAGATATGGTTAGCAATGGTACCTGTGGAGGGATTATCTAAAAGCAGTTGCCAACCTGCGCATATTCAGATAACACCTATGGGTAAATTGTGGAAGGAACACCGGGTTGCGTAGCACGCACATAATATGGGTAGGCGGACAGACATCCGGGAATGGGGAACATCACGGCGGCAGTCGAAACCCACTGGCGAGATGGACGCCACAGTCCAACATGTTCTAAACTTTACATATGCGTGGTTGTCCATTGCAGGACCCCACCCAAAAATTACTCCTTGGTAGAAGTGTAGGCAACATAGTGTGAACCCGGAAGAATTGACAGCCGTGACTCACGGCACAAAGGTAGAATATATGCACCACAAAAAGCGATGTCTTCCAAGGGTGATGACAGCCGTCCATGGAAATGCAGGACATATAGAATAGGACTCCGCAGGCTGCTTTCGTCCGCTACTGCGATACGTTCACATCCCATGTCCACACGCATGAAGGGATTGTGCAAGGGACACTGTCGAGGAGTTCAGACATATGGGATCGGTGGGTATGCAAATATGGGTGTTAATGCGATTGTGGATTGGCAGATGATTCATATTCGCCGTCCGCCCGTCTCGCCGGGCGGTAATATAACCGTAACATATCTTGCGTTACTCCACGCCAATACTAATACCCGATCATCCACGAAATGGAGAATGCAGCTGTGAAATGCTGACAGCCCGATACTGAGTGTCCAGTAGAGCGAGTTCCCATGGATGGATAAACGTGTACGGCAAGATGGCAGCTTATAGCTGCAAACCTGGGAATCCCACAGCTGTTGCAGTAAGGCATAGAATCCCAGGGAATTACAGATCAGTCTACAGTACACACTCCCCATTCAAAGCAAGACCGCTGGGCGAATACAGTAGTACACAACACTATTAATGGCTGCCCAGCACATCTATGGGGATCCTGCGGCTTCCATACAGTTAAAGGAACAGATGGGTCACCTGCAATAAAGATACCAATGGCACAATCTCCCGTCTGCTGGGAATGACATAGGATGGTCAAACTATGGCGTTGACACCAAAGAAAGACATCCTTCGGTGAATTAATAGGATTGATGTCAATACTACCATGGCAAACACCCAATGAACAGGGAGACTTGCTGGCACCCTATGGGCACAAACCATGTCACACAGAGGTAGATCGAACAGTCAACATAAACATTTAAGTCCCGACGAATTAGTGCATATGGTATCCAAAGGTACTTCTTCATAGACATGTATGCGCTTCCACCCATTGGCCCCGTTGAGACTTACACATAACATGGTGTATCCAGGCTTTAAATATCCACCCTTACACTTCCATTTGTCACTTTCTATCGCGAGGCAATGGAGATGTAGCCAGAGCATAGAAAGCGAGGCGCTGCTGCTAGCGAAACACACACATGTCAACATCACAGAAAGCATACTATGAACACACTTATTACATGATATTGTGCTGCTAAGAACACAAACAAACCAGCAACCTGCAGCAAGAATAGTCCCGTGGTTCGAGCACAACTTACAAGTCTTACGTAACATTTAAACAGTTCATGAAAACATGCAAAAGCGTTTCCGTTGTTTCCACAGTGTGCAGGAAAAATGCTATGTCTCTGAGATGGTAACAATCAACAATGTGAGTCTTAACATGATTTTAAATATCACAGTGTTGATTGTGGCGGAACTTGCTGTAACAATTTGGTACTCATGATCAGTTGTATTTTTGAGAAATGCGCGGAAACACACACACACCTGCGGAAGGGATGGGGAGATGAACCTACGCCTATTTACATGAACTCCCAGTACGAGTATGAAGCATTTACAGCAGCTACGAGGTTAACTGGCGGCGTATTGAGAAGCTGTCCAGAGCATACTTGTAGGCTGCTGGCGCCACCCGCATAAGACAATAGTTGGCAATAGCCAAGGCATGTGTTCGCGGGCGTCAAATCATAATCCAGTGCTTAGAGGCGGCTGGAAACACACACACACAGAGACACACACACACCACCGCGGAAGGTTATGATTGGTGAACCTCACGACTATCTACATCAACACACTACTGGCATGAAGCATTTTACAGGTGACGCTGCGAGTTTACTAAACAGGCTGTCACAGGCATACCTTGTAGGCTGCTGGCGTCACCCGCCAGACAATGGTTGGCGTAGCAGGAAGGCATGTGTTGAATCAAAATCATAATAAGTAGCAGAGGCAGCTGGAAACACACACACACAGAGACACACACACACCGCAGCGGAAGGGACGAGAGGATGAACCCTACGACTATCTACATCAACACACTGCACTGCTATGAAAGCATGTTACAGAACAGCGCTACGAGTTTACTAAACAGAAGCGCTGTCACTGCATACCCAGTAGGCTGCTGAAATGCCGCCGGGCAATAGTTGGCAATAGCCAAGGCGTAATGTTCTTTGCGGCGTCAAAATCATAATCACGGTCGCAGAGAGGCAGCTGGAAGTACACACACACGAGAGACACACACACACACCACGGAAGGGGCGATTGGGCGAACCTCACGACTATCTACATCAACACACTACTGTATGAAGCAGGCTTTACCGTAGAACAGCACGAGTTTACTAAACAGGCTGTCTACGGAGCATACTTGTAGGCTGCTGGCGTCACCATAAGACAATAGTTGGCAGCCAGCAAGGTGGGCATGTGTGCGGAGGCGTCTAAAAATCATAATCAGTCGCAGAGGCGGCTGGGAAACACACACACAGAGACACACACACACCGCGAGGAAGGGGCGGAGGAACGAACCTGCGACTATCTACATCAACACACTACTGTATGAAACATTTACAGAATGCGTACGGCGAGTTTACTAAACGTGAAGCTGTCACCGCTATACTTGCAGGCTGCTGGCGTCACCGCAAGGAGACAATAGTTGGCAATAGCCAAGGCATGTGTGTTGGCGGGCGTCAAATCATAATCCAGTCGCGAGAGGCGGCTGGAAACACACACACAGAGACACACACACACACGGAAGGGACGATTGGGGCCAGACCTCGACTATCTACATCAACACACTACTGTATGAAGCATTTACAAGAACGGCACTACCGAGTTTACACTAAACAGAAGCTGTCACAGGCATACTTGCCAGGCTGCTGGCGTCACCCGCCAACAATAGTTGGCGTAGCCAAGGCATGTGTTGCGGAGCATCAAAATCCATAATCAGTCGCAGAGGCAGCTGGGAAACACACACACAAGACACCTTACACACACACGGAAGGGCCGAGGGGACGAACCTACGAGCTATCTACATCAACACACTACTGTATGCCAAGCATTTACAGAGCGCTACTACGGAGGATTTACTAAACAGAGGCGGCTGTCACCGCGCTGCCACTTGTAGGTGCTGGCGGTCACCGCTTAAGACAATGAGTTGGCAGCCAGCCAAGGCATATGTTCGCGGAGCATCAAAATCATAATCCAGTCGCAGAGGCGGCTGAAACACACACACAGAGACACACACACCCCGCGGAAGGGACGGGGACGAGACCTCTATCTACATCAACACACTACTGTACCTTGAAGCATTTACCAGAGCCTTCACGAGTTTGCACTAAACAGAAGCTGTCACGGAACTTTATACTTGTAGGCTGCTGGCAGCGTCACCCGCCAAGACAATAGTTGGCAATAGCCAAGGCATAATGTTGCGGGCGTCAAAAAATCGTAATAATCAGTCGCATGAGGCAGCTACAGAAACACACACACACAGAGACACACACACACACACACACACACACACACACACACACACACACACCACGGAAGGGACGGGGACGGCAGACCTAAAGCCTATCTGCATGAACACACTACCAGTATGGAAGGCATTTACAGAAGCAGCTGCAGGTTTACTGAGCGAGCGGCTGTCAGGAATACCCTACGTGAGTGGTATTATGGTACTGCAAGAGAGCAATCGCCCGATCGGGAGTTCGGACAGAGTGCGCAGATCACGCCAGTCTGTTACCATCCCAGGTAAGCCCGTACACTATTGCGTTAGTGCTGCAGTCGGGGAATAACAAGTAGCACTACTGCAGTCAGTACATCACTGCATACTGGGCATGCTCAGACACTTAAGACTTCGGCACAGGAGCAGACATGCATACACGTATTCGCGACAGCATGGGTGGCGGAATGTGGACCGTCGTGTGTGTCAGCCACACAACGAGGAACCTGGCCATGCCACAGGCGTGAAAGCGTTCGTAGGGGATACAGGCATGCACCGGTAGGCCATGGCCAGGCGCGATGTGCTGTGCTGTGTGTCTATCTACACAGCAGCTGCCTACTGGGCATGCTCAGACGCACCAGTCGGCACAGATCAGACATGCATACATATGGTCGCGGCGGCATGGGTAGTCGAATCACGGACCGTCCTGTGTGTCCGGCCACACAACAGCAACTCGACCGTACCACAGGCGTGGCGTTGCTGCAAAGAATATCTGAGTGCAATTAACCATAGTGTAGGACTGGCCTACAGTTTGTTTGCATGCTACAGACAACCTTCTCCCAAACACAGGATACCTTCACCAGATGTCTGTGAGACACTGGTGAGGTGGGCATGCTCTCTAGCCAACATGCACCGTATTGGGGTGACGCAGACCACCCATACACCAGCCCTGGAACATTACACCATGGCACAACACAGTGCCAGCAGTCCCAGGTGTTCACCTGGCCACTGTTAAACAGCCATGCACCACACACATACTAGAGGGGATGTCACAGCAGTTCTTGCCCATCACACATGGTGAGGATATGCCCCACACAGGATGTACAGCCCCAATGGTGATGCAAGACCATATAGTGGATCCACTGGTCATCCACTCACTGTAACCATCCAACACACACCAGCATGGGGGACCTCAGTGATGACCTCTCCACATAAAACCACACACATCATCACGACCGGTGTGGTGCCCTACAAGTCCTCCATGCCAGTGTTGAACAGAGGCCAGACCTGCAAGCGCCTAACGAATGCCTTCCCGACCACCCACATGCATGTCTGCAACAGGCAAACATGATGACATCACGCCCTTGTCCACCACACGTCGGCACATGGTGTGGTGGAGTGCAGCCACTGGCTACCTGCACATCAACAGTTGGAGCTACTACATGGCAGAGCAATGACAGGTACCAGGCAAACCATCACCCATTCATACCGGTTACCATACGACCCCACATACCATCATCCAGGTCCGGCTTGTGGGAGTGGTACTGTAGAGGGCACATGGGGACAACCACAGGACCTTCCCTAACTGTGGTAAGGACATGGTTGGGGCACACAGACTTGCCTGGAAATGGTCCAGAATGGTACAACAGTCCTGCACCCACAGACATTGTCTGCAAACCACAGGACATGTTCATGCATACATCCCCCCAACAGGGAACATATCCATCCCACCAGAGTGTATCCTCCAAACATGTCATATGGCCTGGAGTGATCCCATATCTCTATGGCGGTTGACACATCAGCAATGGGCACCCGATGGTGTCCCTGGCTGTGTGCTATCCATCCTCATTGAGGCCCTCGGCCCACACATGCGCCACTGTGTCATGTTAGCCTTACTATGGGCTTATGTCCCCAATGGATGCCATATGGCATCTGTGGTCCCACTATGCCAGGGTAGTGCTCCTATGGACCGTCAACAGCCACACCCTATCGGCTTGACAAGTGTTGTCTGCAAAGCTGTGTGGAGGTCCATACAGGCGAAAAAGGTGGCCATGGTTACAGATACCGGTGTACAGCCAATGCGGAACATACCCACAACTACATAGTCAAGGGCAGATCCTGCCTCGAACCTGCTCGTCCAGGCTGGAGTGGGCACGAAGGCCAGTGATGGGGATGCGTGGGTTTGCACACAGTACCATGACCTGGTGGGAGCGTTCAGAGCACACTACACATGGGACCCATAGAAAGGCTCGCCAGCATACATGTGGGGACATATGTCACCCGATGCTTCTCAGACAGGTTGGAGGGTCACACCACACAGGGTTGGTGCTCAAGGTGCCTTGTCACACTCATATCTGGACCCAGTGGAGGCCCACAGGGCTCACTCCTGTGCCCCCTGCCATATGGCATCCGACCTTCAATGTGCATGCAATCATAGGGGATTGTAGCAGACAAGGTATGCAGATGACTACGCGACCAACATACCCAACACCCCAAGTTACGGACATCCACCTAGGAAGCCATAGACAAGGATGACTGGTGCCAGAGCCATGGCCTGCTACTAAATGCCAGAGAAGGTGCAGCCGTACCCAGTGTGAAGGACATGTAAGTCCCAATGTCACATGTGGGTGGTGCGCCATTAAAGATGGTGGGCGATGTTCAGGGTAATGGCTACCACACCTGTTGGCTACCTCTGTCAACACACTCAATGGCAATGTGGGTGTGATGCCATTCCATTGTGGCCTTCTGGTCTGGATGGAATGTCAATCACATCAGGGGTGTTCATTGTACCCCCGTACACATCACACACCAGAGCAATGACTGCATACAATGGCACATGTGGCCCGTAGCTAACCTGATGCCTGCAGCACTCGGAAGGACATAAACGTTCCACAAGGCGGGGATAGCGGTGCTAGGACGTGTCACAAGCTGCACGGCCAAGGGGACACCGGCTGTGGATCTTCACAGCACAGCTGCTCCGTGGTGATCTGTGCCTGACATACACGGCCATGTCTGACCTGGGTGACATGGGCACATTCCACCTCCAGGCCCATGCAAACACGGGCACAGAAGCGACTGTCAGACACCTCAACACAAAGATGAGTGGGGCGTGCTGGGGAACACGGTTAACGGCCAGACACCGCCTACAACACGGGGAGGAGTGCCAGGCCATGTGAAGGAAAGGCCCTGACTGCCTTTGTCCAGGACTGCTAATGACATGTGGATGTGTGATGATAGTTCTGCGCCAGCCAACCTCTGTGTGTCACTGCTAGACCAGGGACTGGGGACTGATGGATATGGCATCCCCATCCTGAGGGGTGTTAGGCGCCACACACAGTCATGCTAGGTCCACACATGTCGTAGGGCACATATCCTGTTACGTTCATGTGCGCCTATGTACCTATGTAGGGGTCCATGCCGGATGCGGGTAACTGTGCTATGCTGATGTTGCCAGACATGCCTGTGGGTACCCCACGACTACACGTGGGGAACTAATTACAGTGCTCCCAGTAGGCACGTGCAAGTACACCATCAGTATCATACAGGTTAACTGCACCGACATGGTGCTACACATGTAACCACCACACATACTGTGTACACATATCAATGAATGCTGCACCTGTCCTGCATGGTATGTCTGCTGCATGATGTCCGTGCACAACCCACATCACATACATACCTGTCACCAGCCATACACACACACCACAACATACACATCACGTAGTATGCGGACACAGGTATCACATACACCTCTCACTATCATGTCCACCCTGTGCATCAGAATATGTTAGCTTAACTGTGCAGTGATGGTGTAGCTCACAGTTATCTTGGTAGAGACTTCATCATATGCACAGGGTGATATGCCACAGGCATGGGCTGTACCAATGGATGACATCATGTGTGTGTAAGGAGCCAGTGCATTGAGTGGGCATGACTTTGTAGATTGCTTGTGGGTGTGGTGTAGCCCTACAGTTGTGTCTTTTGTGTGTGGGTGTCTGTGTATACAGTTCAGTCATCTGTGATGCCTACATGGGTATGCTTGGCAGCCCTGACTGTACAGTGCAGGTGTTACGACTCACTGTGTCTGCCGGGCGGCGACATGACCAGCGCCTGCCTGGGGTCGCGCAGGCGCGACCGGGTGTAGGTACGGACTGTCCACTCTCGATGTCACATGTCCGCTGGAAGCGTGCCCACGGCGGGCCATCCAGGGCCGCGTCCATGGGCCTGCTCTGTCCTGGTGTGGATGGTGTAGTAGCAGCTGCACTGCTGCTGCTACCAGCACTGTCTGGGTGGGCATGGAGGTGGCACGCACACGCTGACCTGCAGCAGGTGGTGTTGCTGGCTGCGCCCGCGTGCCCTATGCCTCACCCCTAACTGGTGTTCCTGCATGGACTGCGACGCTCAAGGATGGCCATGCCTGCGGGTCGAGGATACCAGCCATGTCACCCAATCTCCTATCCAGAACATCGGCAAGATGCTGTTGTGCATTGCCAATGCCTGGATGTTGTCATTCAAGTGCAGTTGCGGACCTCTGCAGCCTCTGCCCTTCCTGGTTCTGACATTACGCGCGTGCCTGCGCCGCCATTACAGTCTGGAACATGCGTCTGGTTATACCAGCTGCTGCACCCTGTGCGGCAGGTGTATGTCTAGCGGTGCTCCCCCACGAGCAGCACCTGCCACATGCCTGCGTGGCACTGCACCAGTCCTTACACTGGCAACATCGTGTACCCACACCTTCTGCAGCCACCACACATTCCTGCTCGGGGACAACAGGCGGACTGACCGTCATCTATGGTCAACAGTGTTGGGGTATGTGTCGGCATCTGAACCGTAGCGGGATGAAAGGGACGATGTGTGATGTTCTCCACTGGCACAGTGTCTGCCTGTGACGACCCTGCCTGTGCCTCATGCACATGGTCATCACCACTAGTATCTGTGGGGACACTAGCATCAGATTGACCACAGGAGGGGAACTCCCGACAGCACCTGTCAATACAAAGACATACCATCGGTTATAATACAGACACACACACACTCACACACCCACACACACACACACACACACACACACACACACACACACACACACACAGACAACATGCATGTGATACTGCAGGTGGCATGCAGCATTCACACAACACAGACCAGTGAATGCAGACCAGACATTCATAGTGTCAGTATGTACACTGCCCTGGTGGGGACAGTACAACAGGCAGGTGTCATTTAGTAGGCATGCAGTACACACATTCATGGTAGTTTGCATGCATCAGCGTGATACACCGTGGCCGCGGGAAGTTGAGAGTACACATGGCTGCCGACAGTATGTAATGTACACCGCGAACATGTGCGGTATCTTGTGGACATGTGACGATGGTGACCCACCGCATGCACCACATCACAATGGCTGTCACGGTGCACTGTTATGTGTACAGTCTACAGATACAATGTATGGGTAACAGTGATGTCTGTGCAGGTACGTTTGCTGTGAGCTGTGTGCATAGCTGTACAGTGTGAAGTGCGGGCTCTGTGCCACTGCACAGTAGCAGGACACAGCTATGTGTCTGTGCGATGCGTGACCTGGATGCATTACATTGCCATGTCTGTAAGTCAGTTCAGATGCTCAGCAGCACGTATATGGTGGACATTGGAGGCATCTGTAGTAGCTGTGGAGAGGCGTTCCATGTCACTGGTGTACTACATTGGATGTCCAGGGGGTCCACTACAGTGATGAACCCACTATGTGTGTAGAGGTTGCAACGGTGAGTACCCACTGTGGATGTGCTGTGTGGCAACATGCCTGTAGGTATCAACCATGGCCTTGTCTGTCTGAGTCATTGACTATTGTGTGTGGTAGACATCGTGCACACGGCCCTGTGGTGGCCCATGTGACATACAACCATACTAGTGTGAGGTGTCACATTCTGTACGGATATGCTGACAGTGTGGATGTCTGCTATGTTGTGCATAGGTCATGTCATGGTGTGACAATGCTGCAGCCAGACATCCACATGCATGGGACATGGCATGTGCCATGTCACAACGTGTGCACCTGATGCAGGGGCATGGGTCACATTGGTAACACCTGTGCTCTGGCCAGATCACAGCTCACTATGTGGTACTGTGTGCATACTGCACTGGCATACCAATGCATACTACACATGCAGCCATTGTGTAACACCTACACCATTGTATGCATAGCTGACTGCACGTAACACACCAATAGGTTGTGTGGTGTCATAGCACTCTACGCTAATGGGTGTATCTACTGTACATGGGTGCTGTGTGTGTCGGGTGGTGCGAGCTGTATACCGTGACTGGGGCACACACAGGTGAGCATGTCATGCCTAGACACATGGGGAATATCAATACAGCAGAACATGCCTTTGACTAGCAACAGACTTACCTGCAACAGACCCTTGTCCTTGCGACACGCCAGACGTACCTGTAAAGGCATTGCACAAAGGTATACACATTAGCCATTACTATCTCCACAGTCAGCACTGTGCATCTCACATCATGCATGTGTGGTAGCATGTGCTATGCACATGTCTGCTAACACATCATAGCATACTATGGTTTGCATCTTGTGTGGCCATATACCTGGCATGTATTGCTATATCATGTGTTGTACTATGACACCCACACCCATTGCCTATCATACAAACATGCAACACTGACTTACCATGCGGCTCCAGGCTCATATCTCGGGAGACACCCACCTCCACAATGGACGCAAGTGTTTCTGGGTGTTCTTCCGTGGGTGTCCCCAGACTGGCCAGGAGCTCCTCCGTGGCTGTGAGTGGGGGCTGGGTTGGTGGCCCACCACCTGTCCCACGTTGTTGCCTAGCGATTGCAGCGGCACGCTGTCTTGCATGCCGGATCAGGTCTGTGCAGTGCCTGCGGATTTGTTGATAGCTCGCGGTTGTTCGCCACGCTGTTCACCCTCCTGCACATCTCCTCCCACATCTCCTGCCATTCCTGTGCCTGCTGTGGCACATGGCTAAATAGGGCGGCGTGGTTGCCATGGAGGTATGGAATTATCACCTCCTCCTCCTGTCGGCTGAATGGTGGAAGACGGAACGTGGCATTATCTGGAAGACATGATGATGGTGGCAGGTCACATTCACACTGCTGTGCTGGCATACTGTTGGAAATACATTGCTATGACATGTACGACATCTGCACAGTGATCTGTGAAGGGCATCGTGGCAGTGACACAGCCGATGTTCTGGCTTCACACCATTGAGCACTGGGTGTCACATCATATCTGTGTGCCACCCCATCACACTGTACACACACCATGTAGATGTTAGCCTGCCATGGACATGTGTACCTGGCTGCACCTATGTCCATATCAGTTGGCATAGGTCCCCATGTGACGTCTGTGGTACTGTTCACCTGGACGCTGTGTATATGTCAGTACACATCACGTCTGTGTCCATTGTGAACGTCAGCAGCGGCACTGTACACATACACATGGACACCTGCACATGCATGTGTTGTGCCATGTACTTCCACACAGCACTGTACGGGTGCTGGACAACTTGCCACAGCTCACCTGTGTTGCATATGTGATAGACATGGAGCAATGTGTAACCTGACACATTAGCAGGAAAGGCCATGCATAGCATGTACAAACACACATTGTGCAGAGCATCACACAGCACCTGTAACATGACAGGGTGCATCGCCACATTACTGGTGTGTATGGTTGATAGTGAGGGTGGCCTTTGTCCATTGCACCATGTGGGACTGTGATAGCTCATGCAGCCTTGCTGGTCAGCTCTGCATGATATGGCAGGGTATGCCACATACATGGCACTGGGTGTGATCCACCTGGGGGTTGATGGTATTGGTAGGGTGGCTGTCCATTGCATATGTCATAGCTGTGTGAATATGGACATTCAACATGTTTATCACCATGGTGTGGGCACTGTCCTCGAGCGAGGTATGCTGTACACTGCTTGTTGAGGGTGTGTCTGTTGCATGCAGGTATCACATATCCATGCATACACTGTAGCCCTGGCAGGTGCTATGTGCTGGGATATTGATCGACACAGTGCTGTATGTGGACACACACCACTATCCCATGCACATGGATGGCTGCCTGAACTGATGTGGGTAACACATATGTGTACATCCAGTGCCCGCTGCCACCCACATGTCTGCTGCTGCACTACACACCGCCATCCCTCCCTCTGTGAATGTGGTGTTGGGCTCAGCAGAGGTATCCATGTATGGGGACAGGGATGTTCACATAGCAGGCCCACTGATGGTATCGTCGATCTGACCATACACATATGATGCACCCCTCACACATACAACCCATTCATACTGTTGTTCACAACGGTGACACAGCTATATTGCTATGCCGGAGGCATTCACAGACATACATACACACAGGCATGCACGTCCATCTGTGTCATTGCCTGGACTATTGGTGTGGTTTGGCACCTGACGTGTTTGACTGCAGGTGGCGCAGACCTACTGTGCACATGTGTACATGGTAGGCCTGTTCTACGGTAGGCATCTGTGATGTGCTGTGCACATCTCATATCTGCACATTTGGTTGGTGTCCATTGGTCCACGGGCCAGTGGTGGGACATACAGGGATGTTGCTGAACATATATGCATGCGACCCTGTACAGCTGTGACGCTAGCCTCTCAGATGCTCATGTGTCGTGGACGTGAACACCGTACACACACATGTGGTTGTGGGCTGCCGTCCGTACCCATCTCCACCTGTGGGTTGCTATCATCCCACACACTCCTTGTACTGTATGTTCAGGCTATGCACCTATGTGGGGCTTGTGTGCATGCAATACGATACTATGTGCCTTTGCACCCATCACAGACAATGTCACACAGGTACACCGGCAGCCATACACATCGCAGCTTGTTGTCAGCATGCCACATGTGTAACACACCTAACACATCTCCTGTGGGACATGGTAATTTGTATGGGCATGTCCAGTTGTCACATACCACAGCTACCCCTACATGAGAGCTATGCAGGACATGTGTGTGGACATCTACTGTGACATGTACACGAGCAATGCCCCCCTACCTACATCACATGGTACTGCCTGTGGAGTATGTGTGTCTGCATCCATGCTATGGCCATAGATGACAATTGTACATCAATATGTGCAACATACCTCATTGGGGGTTGTCATGTGCACATGTTCCATGTGTCAATGCATTGTTTGTGTCTGTTGGGCGGTCATTGTTGTGCATGGTTTACATGGCTGACATAGCGTACTGTGTCTGATTCCAGGTACTTCATTCGGCTACCAGCATTGTACCTGGCAATACATTCCAGCCATCATGTAGCCAGCTTAGATGACAGTGGGAGGTGTTCCGCCATGTGCACATATGTCACACAGTACGAGTGTGACTGAGACACATTGTCAGGACTGGGTTCTGACTGCTGTGGCTGTGTGTACCGGTGTTGACAACCATGACTGCACCAGATGGTGTCTTCTGGATGTGTGACATTCACAACAAACACCTACATTCACATGGCAGCGCATCGTCCACAACAATGGACATTCCTGCATGAACACTGTGTACGGTATGTCTGTATGACCACTGCATATATCAGTGGTGGCCACCAGCATGGCTGCCTACAACAGCAGTGTGTATCCTGTGCAAACATGGGTTACACCAGTCACAACACACCTGTGTCAGATGGCCCTGTAGTGGGTGACAGTGCAGTTCCATTCATCATGTAACAGTATACATCGTGCACCAGTATGTTGCAGACATGTGATCGGCTGTGCTAGTTGACATATGCACACATGACACATCACCTGGTACACCGTGTCTGCCTTGCGACCTGCTATTGTGACCACCCTGTGATGACATTGTACGGCCCACATGGACTTGGACATGTGATGGCTCAATGGTGAATTAACCTCCAGGTGTGTGTCTAGCCAGGTGTCCAGTAGCCACTGATCTGCATGCAGGGATAGTCTACATTGGCCTACTCTGTCACTGGGACTGTTGACTATGGTCATACTGTTGTTATGCAGGCATGTGCTGTTTGTCCAGTGTGATAGTCGTGTTCAAACACACTACCGTGGCACACATGACGTGTGGACATCTGCCTAAGGTGTGCAGCCCACATGTACATCTTCACATGCTATGCTGCCTGTGCAGTGGTGTCACATGTCTGTCTCCAGCAGGGCTGTCACAGGTAGGCACAGCATGCAGTGATGTGTGACAATGCTTACACCCTCCACTGTGCTGTACACTAGCACTGCACACACAGTACAGCACACATGTCATTTATCTGCAGTGCCTGGGACCTGCCTCCATGCCCTACATGGCACACCTGCCATTCCACATTGTACACAGATCATACCTCCCAGGCACATACCTGGACTGCAACACACACGGGTGGGTGGTTCCCACACCACACCGTGAGTTACACACATACTGTATATTCCCATGACACATTGCATCATAGGTAGTCCATGTTCAGTTACCCATGTTCGTGGCCGCTACGCACATTGTGACACGCGACAGCGACAGTACACCACAGGTTACATGCCGGTCAGGTTGGCATACTGTACATTGCACCTAGGACAGTTGCTACTGCTATGTATTGCCAGCAACACGCCCTTCCCTAGTATGGACTCCCATGTACCCACACATGCTTGTCCATGCAGTACGCATAGCTGGGTGACACATTACATGACACATACCATACCTACACTACCCTCAGCATGCACCAAACCTCCATGTGTCTGTGTGCTAGGCCTACACACCTACCCCCTCTGTTTGCTAAACATCCATGCTTACCATCCCTGCTAGCCACACCCTAAACACACAACCATAGCAGCATGCATGGTACATACACACTACAGCCGGTATTACTGACATCCACTGACAGTGGTAGTTCATGGCATGGCACCCCGTACGATGGACAGTCTACGTGCCTATGCCAACACTGATCACAGTGCACTTCTGCTACATTTACACACTGGTAGGGACCATGCTATTCCACACTGAGACATGGTGGTACTGGCCTTTTCACAGACGCCACAGTGGTATTCCTGTTCCATGCACACGTGCTGTATGGGCACATGTGCAGGCTGTTGCACTGTAGTTATGTTCACCTGTGTCTTGTGTGTCACTTGACAGTCATGGTGTGTCCTGATGGTGCATGACATACTCCACAGCTAGCTACCCACACATGACTGCCAGACATTGCAGTGTGGGCCCTCACGCAGTGTGGTGGTATGTCTCTGCTGTTTGACTACATCCACATTCAATGCAGCATACCACGGTCATGCAGGCATTGACGACACAGATGTTGCTGTCATCGTGCCTGCCAATGGGGTACCTACCAACAATACACACTCTCACTCACTACAGGGTTCCAATCCTTGGCTGGACATTGTATTAACCCTGTGGACACATACATAGTACTGGCATGCACATGTTATGTCTGGGAACACAGTCGCAATGTCAGCTCGAACCGCCGTAGTCGTTGTATCCCGCCAACCAGGCTGTTACATGTCCCTGCAGCAGCACACGCCAGTGACTGCTAGCCCATTCATGCACGTTGTGCACCCTGACCACCACACTACCACATCTATCACACTACACATGGATGGTACTGCATTGCACGTATGGGGCTGCATCTCTACACCCATGACTGGGCCATTCAGTATGGCACTGGGCCACATCTTGACATACATGCTTCACACACTCATTGACTACCTGCATGCCTTTCCTGGCACCCTTGTTAGGCTTCTGTGCACCACAGCACACCACATCCCATGCTGGCCACCTGTCATATTATTGCATGGGTGGGTGGGGTGGTACAGAGGGTATCACATCAGACATGATCCGCTCTTTGCCCTTCAGCACCATTCCACTTTATGCTATTGCCAGTGTACACATCCAGCATCACATCGTACCCTGTGTATCGGGATGTTACGCCATGTGCCTTCTGTACAGTTCACACAGTGGTGCAGGCATATCATGCTAACTACAACAAGTCAGGGACGTGTGACATTGCACGGTCCTCAGACATGTGGCCCCTCATGCTGAGTATTTGCATACATACACTACCTGCTGTCACACAGTACTGTACATGCCTACATATACCACTTCTACATACCTGGCAGCATTCTAGCTCATCCTACTCATGTTGCTGACACCCATACAGGTGTCAGTGTGGCAGATGTATCATGTAGATATCATTGCATCAGTTACATCACACATAGTGCATACACATCACCTTTGCATACTGACAGTCATGCGGTGTGTATCACATGGATACTGTCCCTATACAGGCATATCACGTTGTACATGGTTGATGTACACACACATGGCCCACATGGTGCTGTGGTTGCCATATTACACCATGGCGTGGGTACACATGTGCAGGACCACGCATTTCTGGACCGTTTGTCTGGCTGATACCTTGGGTGCCCTTGTACCAGTGCCATACACACATGTACACGCAGGCCGTGTTACAATAACACGTGTGGTGTACCTTACACAATGGATACAACGTTACATGTCTCAGTATAGTCATGCTGTGCTCTCTACCCAGCTCAGACAGTTTACATATGCAAATGACAGTCATGTAACACATCTGTGCTCACCTGCATGCCACTAACACAGGGGTGTAATCTACTCTGCCATGGGCCATGTTCTCCGCAGTACTGATGCATGTAGTACTCCTACATGGCGTTTGCAGTGGCCAGGGTGGGAGGAGCGGTCATGCATGTGTGCACACATGCCACATTGCTCAGCCCGGGCATCTGTGTGACATCCACAGACTGGACACACACCATGCTGTGGGACATAGGTCCTGTGCACATCCCACAGGGGCACACTGTGTCACTAGTCATGTGATAGCTTCCTTGCTGGTAGGGTGACACAGACCCATGGTACCACCACGGCGGACGTACTGTATAGACATGTCAGTTGACATCCAGTTCTGCCGTTCAGTGGACACTGCCATGGGGGGGGTCAGTACTGTGTACATTGCACATGTGTTTACACACGGCTCTGCTGGACATCATTGTGGCACACATTGCACCTGCTATGTAACATTTGGACATGGTCACTTGCTGTCCCCTCCATTTCGGGTACCTATTCTGCTACTACATTGTCCCATATGTGCAGGCCATACATATCTTGTGTATGTACATAACATTAGGCCATCGCTCCATCATGCATGCTATGCCTGTGATACTGCCTATGATTTGTGAACATATCCATCATGCCAGCTTTGCATTACACATAATTGACATAGTCGCCCCTACTGCGTGGGATACATGCACGTCATGCGCACATTCCGTATGACATCGATGGTATATGCCCATGCACATGTGTGCTGTGACACTATACATACATGTCCTATCCCCTGCTGTGGCACTTCATTGTTGGATATCCACTGCCAGCATCAGCGTGGGTGGTGGCATTGTTCTGTGTTTGCAACCCCTATGGCAGACCTGGGGTACGGTTACCACCTGTGCCACTTTGCAAGGGACAGTCCCTCCTTGGGCAGTTGTGTCCTGACAAAATATATTACAAATGGCAATTGTCCTGAGATTGTAGGACATCACTATATGCCATTCTTATGTAAGAGTTGCATCACATACTTATTTATGTTTGTACATTCCTAAATGTTACAAGACACACAATAAGCAACTTAACTGCTACAAGACTACAGTTTTCTTTATGCAAAACAGTAGAGTTCTAACCTTTGTACTGACCATGGGTATGTGTCCACCTGTAACATCTGATGTGTGTCCCAAGATTTCCCACTTTGGCCATTTGAAAAGGTGGCAAGTCAACCTGGGGTTATCCCGGTGTGTACATGTTGTCCCACTGCTGTGCACATGTTGTCCACAGTCGTTGGTATGCTGCGCGTTTTAGCATTACATATCCAACCTTCGCCTCTCTGCCTGATGGACAGGTATCTTTACCTACACACACCGCTCACATACTGTACAGATTCATACGTATCGTGCGTTACACACCAGTACATGTCGTGGGTTCGACATACCTTTCCAGCCTTTTGTTCTGGGTTCGTCTCTATTCCCTTGTTTCTCCTTCTCTATTCGTGTTAGTTCGGTATGAACATACGGTTTGAATATCCAGGGAGTCTTCCTTATATTCGCCGTCACCTGAGGCATGTGTGTTAATCAGGCCAATAGCTGTTCCTCGGTGTGTACTTATGCGCATATCGGCGGTGATCCCCCTTCCTTTCGTTCGTTAAGTGTCGGCACTAGCCCATGGTTCTTTCCTCGTGTGGCCGTTGGTTATTTGCAATACCTTCGTGAGGATGGTATGTATTGTATCATGTTTGTGTGACTGCATCCGCTATGTGTGGTGTCGGGCACATTTCGCTGTGGTGTTAGCCGTGGATTGTGTGTGTTGAGTATGGTATTGTGTTCGACATGTGGGTCCCCGTGTCCTGGCGGCATCTGTCGATGGCGTTGTGCATTCAGATGTGTTACATAGCTGTTATTTTCCTGTACATAGCGGATGCAGGGATGCATCAGCCGCTGCTAGTGTTTCCCAGGAGCTTGTTGTGGGTATGCCGCTGTCATTCACTGCCTGTATGTGTTTGCTACGGTTTTAGCTGTTATCCCTTTGATATGTGCAATGGGGTATATCTGCGGATGTGGGTGACTGGTACGGGGTGTGAGTCTTGCATTTATACATACCAGGTATGCTTGTGTGTGTGCTCCATCCCTGCTTGGGGAGCTGCGGGTTACCTGTCTGTTGTTCCGGGAATGTTTGTTTGGTTGATGTCGTCTGCTGTCGGTATCGCCTGCATGTGCTTCCTGCACGTATTCCTCCTTCACATCGGTTATATATCTGCGGATGTTCGTCCGTGCCTACTATCCATTGGCATTTTGTCGCTGATAGTTACGGTGAATGTGGTCCTATACTTGGGGGGGCCTGTATGCTACCGGTAGCCTCCTATTCGTGTGCCGCTTGCTTACACACCGCGGTATTTACGGACCGTAGGTGTTCACGATCGGTGCCGGATAGCACATTCGTATTTTCACCGCATTACATGCCTGATGCTGTGTAGCGTTGGCAGCGGACCGTGTGGAGTCTACCTTATGGCCGCCATACCCACGGTCATGGTTTGTACATCGTCCTTTGCATCTCCTGTTGGCTATGGCCCTGTGGTACACTTTGGGACATTTCCGCTGCATCATTTCGTCGCCACGTGCATAGCCACTGAGGAGATGTCAGTACTACTTTGTGGGTACTGCTGTACATACGCCTATGGTTCCTGTACTGTATGCCTACGCCTGTTATTACACTCCGCCTGTGACATGTCATCTACATACACAGTTTACAGTGGCACACACATTACACACACACAGCGGAACACACGACAACCTCACCTCACACACACACATATTGCCGCCATGGCTGTCAACCTTCTATTTCCATAGTGAGGAACACACACAGTAGTAATGTGAAACACATGGGCATAATGTGGAACACATAGTAATGGCATAGTAACAACTTCGGCTAAGTAGGTCATAGGTTGATTGTAATATGCTGATTTACTTACAGTGAAGAACCTTTACTGACTTACTATGAGTACATTCTATTTACCAGGATGTCATTTATATACATTCCTAACAATGGATGTTTGACAGACATTTTCAATGTGGAACTTGGAGGAACTGCGAGGAACATGAACTGTTTTACACCCCAAATGAGGTACGTTCCTCATAATGTCGTACACTTCACTGGTATGCTTTCCGCTTTCGCACCGACGGTTGAACACAATACCTCGTTGACGCCGGTGGCGGCGTATCTCCGCACTCATATCCTATGGATATGACACGCACATATCTAGGGTTGCCACCTTTTCAAATACACAAAGTGGGACATTGTCTGTGGAAACGTCAGATTTTGCATGCAAACACATACCCACGGCCAGTACAAAGGACAGCAATTCACTTTTTTGACAGGATACAAACCTGTAGCATTACAGTTGCTTATTCTGTTTATTATCATATTTAGATGTTTCTTCTACAAAATCACTTGTTTTATGCGACTAATATAGAAATTATGGGAAATAGTTTTGTCCTACAATCTCACGACATTTGCCATTTTGTCAATGTTTTGCAGGACACAACTG
Source organism: Protopterus annectens (assembly GCF_019279795.1). Lineage (NCBI taxonomy): Eukaryota > Metazoa > Chordata > Ceratodontiformes > Protopteridae > Protopterus > Protopterus annectens. The sequence goes on along the minus strand of NC_056735.1, from coordinate 529,392,658 downwards.
CCGAAGGGGACTGTCCCTCACAATGTGGGACAGGTGGTAACCCTACACATATCCCGTTACTGTACCGTGGACTGGTGACCATCCCGACACACGGATATGTATTGATGCAGGTTAACATTTCCATGGCTGGCGTTACCTGCCCTGCCCACCCTCCAGGATGATCGGGTTGTCGGTCACTATGTTTACTATGTGGTGATTTCTGCCTTACTTATCTGTGAACTTGCATCCCTGGGTTCCATATTACCCTGTTGTACTTTATATCTGTGTATGCATATATTTCTACATGTGTACTGATGTGTATTTCGTATCTGTGTATGCACATGAGTACATATGTGGTCGACTTGGCGATAGTGGCCGCATACGGCCACGCCGTGTGCTGTAGAACCGGCGTCGCGTTGAGGTGTTGGCGTTCCATGCTCTGCTGGCTATTGGGTGTGCGGTGTTTGGCGGTGCCTTTGTTGGAGTCACACATACGTCCGCACATACGGTACACATTACGGGCGGACACGTTTGTGTGGCGTCCATTTTACTGTGTGTGCAGGTCAGGAGGTGTCAGTCCATGGGGCCTACACTGTCAACGTATGTGCTATGCGTTCCCTCTTTGCCAGGGCGTAGGCATATTGGGTGCGCCTCTGTCTACCTACTGGGGCTGGCTCAGTGTGTCCATGGCGCTGAACGCCCTGTGCCTGTGCTTGCCCTGGCAGTTGTGGCGGGCTTGGTGGCCCTCCGCCATTATGTCCCTGCAGCAGCTGTTTCCGCAGAATCATATTGTGTAGCATACAACATACTATGAATATGTGGGCACTTGTGCCTGGAGAGTACTGCAAGGCTCCACCGGATGTATCTAAGCACCGAACCGTGATTTCAACATCCCAACACACGCTCTATGATTATTCTAGTTTGTGCGTGTGCCTCATTATGGCGTTCTTGCATGTGTGTGTGTGCATTCCTGATGGGTGTCATCAACCACGGCTCCAGTGCGTAGCCAGCATCCCCACAAGGTGACCTTGTGTGATGTCCTCCTGGCGAATACCTGATTCAGCTGGGAAGCATGCCAGATATGGGAGTCATGGTAGCTTCCAGGGCTGCCAGCACACACATCCATAATAATGCCCTGCGCATTGCACATGACCTGGCAATTGATGGAGGGGTATCCCTTGTGGTTTATGTAGCGTCTACCCTGCTCCCGGGTGGTGACTTAATTTCTATGTGCGACAGTCTATCGCACCCAGGACCTCCGGTATTGTGCCACACGGTGGAAGCGGCGATATTGCTAGCCAACTCCTCCTGAGATGTGGGGTAATTTATGTGCTCATGGGCATGTGGTAACATGGCATCCAGGAACTGGTGTAGTACCCTGGATGCTGATGCCTGTGAGATGCCCATTATGTCCCCGGTTGGCCTTTGAAAGGTACCCGTAGCCAGTATTCACAAGCTCACACATACCTTTGTGTCCACTGGGATGGGCTCCCCTCTGTTGTCTCTTGTTCTCAGGCGGCCGCACAGCTCCACTATTTGCTGTAATGTGTCCCTGTCCACCCTGTAGCGCTCTACTATCTCCAGGTCTCGCAGCCCCTGGTAGGTCACCCTTGGTCTGAACACTCTCCTTCTCCTGTGAGGCCTACGGTCGTTGTCGGCACCACCCTCCGCAACTCCTTCTGTCTCTGCCACATACCTATGCATCACGGCCGTGGCGGCACCCAGCATATACATATTAAAAGTTCCCCGTCTGTTTACACCCTACGGTGCGGTGTTTGGGAAATCGCGCTGTGTGTTGTGTGCATTCACATTTAATACTGTTGTGCTGTATACCCGGTGATGTCATTGGGTGTGTCTGTGGCCGTATCCACGGATTATTTCCGTGGTTTTACGCTTGCAGCTGCAACGGTACTGCCTGTAGTGTTACATTACAGTTGCCTGCATTGCCTTCGCCTGGCATCTTACATTACTGCATCCTGCAGGCACATGGCATATGATGCATTTTATCTGCAGCCGCAGTTATGCTACCTCTGTACTTGGCTGTGCTATTTCGGTTCTTTGCTCTTTGCTCTTTGCATTTCTACTACATCCCCTACTATCTTTGCACTCATATGCCTCCCTTTCCCGTTCTGCAGGAGTCTGCGTGCAGAGTTATCAGCTGCCGCTTGCCCTTCCTGCATTGATTGGTGTTAATTGCTCGTTACGGATCCATTTACACTGCTTCCGCATTTCCTCGTATTCTCCGCATTACCTTCCTATATCCCTGGTTGTTGCCGGTGAGGCCGTCACATGACTGGTTTAGTGAACGTAGTCATCCTCGTGCACATACATTTGTACGCGCATTCTGTACTCTCAGCGCATCTATTTCCTAACACGCCAGTCCTGATGCTGTGATGTGCATTGCACAGCCCAGATTTGCTGTCCTCCAATATCCTTCCTCCTACAGTGGCACACCCTCTGTGGTTGACATGTATCTCGTAGGCCACTCCTCGGTGTAGTACCGCCCGCTTGCTCCATCCTTACGCCGCCGCTTTTGCGATTCACTATTATCTGACTGTTTTGCATGGAATTGACTACTAATACCTGGTTACGGCGCGGACACCGCCACCACTCCTTGACAACCATTGCGCTGGGGTTGCAGCTTTACATACATACTATGGTGTGTGGTGGCTGTGCAGCTGATTTGTGTTCTACTGCTCTTTTAGGACATTGTCATATTATTTCATTGCTTTACAACTTCTGTGCACATATCCCGGGGGTCTGCTGTTCTTTCTACATACGTGCCATTTATGTCATTTTACATTTTGTGCATATTTTCTTTGGACATTCTCGGTGCCTTTCCACATTGGCATATTGCACCTATATGATACCTGACTTTGACAGCCTTCCGTTACTCCTCCGGTATGTTTGGGTAAATGTAAACCGCTTTTTGGTTTACATTGCCGTGCCCTTACGCTACGCCTGCGCCACTTCGTGGGTCGCTATTTGCCCTCATTTGCATGGTGCAATACCGCACACAGTGTGTTTTGCATACCTACGCCAAGGGACGGTCCGGCGCACGCCGGTAGTGCACGTGGAATTCATTCATACCTGAATCGCTGAGCAGCCATATTTGGCATTATAACGCCGACGCTATGCTGGTGCCTGGCGCAAGGTTCATGAATCCCGGGGTGTATCTATTTCCTTTAGGTTAGATGGCACCATCTTAATAGGATATCATTGTCACTTATATAAATAATCTCAATTATATCCCATAATGATTTTGCTTTCCTGTTGGTGACCTCTGCAACAACTTAGCTAATTTAATACATACTTTTGTATGCAACCACTAGATAAAATTATTACTTGTATATCTAACTACCATACAAGATGGAATTTTCTCTCTCCTAATACATTTGTAAGCATTAAGGAAAAACAAACAAAAGAATGGCTCAAACTTACATAATCCCGAAAAAAATAAATAAATAAAACAAAAATAATTCAGTTGGTGAAATAGAGCAATCACTTTAATGTAAAGAAACACACAATTTAAACAAGTTTTGTTTGTGAAATGAAAGTGTTTACACTAGGGAAGTGTCTGTTCCAGTGCTTCCTTTGTTTTAGCAACTTAATTTTTTGTTCTAAATTTATAGGCATTATTTATACAGTATGAACATATTCCTGGAATAACAGCTTTTATGAACATGTTATATTGGTTACATGTCCCTATATCTCAACTAACGAGATTTATATAAAATGTCGATAAGTGTGCCAAGTATTGACTCAGATGTAATTGAAGAGGGTCTTTGAACCAGCTTACTGATCCAGGTATCAAATGGAAATAAATAAATAAAGACTATAGTATTACTTGAAAGGACTAAACTATTCTTTTATTGCAGTATTCCACCATGAGGTTAAGAAGTTAGCACAAAATGGCTATTTCTTCTGTGAAATACTTTCACACGTATAATTGAATACATTTTCAGTAAGCCCTCACAAGCTTTACCTGACATCAAAGTTTCTTCTTCCAGTCCCCTATTATCAATGAAGAGAGCTCCTGTAAGATTGACTTTTTTTCCATGTTTAGCAGGATTTCATCACAGAAGGTACATAAAGCATTCCAGTACTCCTATCTGACCAAAACCCAGGATACTTTTGTTAGAGGAATGATACTGCTGTAGGTAGGTTAACAAGTGGTTGTAAATTATTTTGTCCAGAATTTTTTCTAATGTTGGTAGAACTGAGACTGGGTAGTAGTGAGACATTTTAGTATGGTTTGATTGTTTGTGGAGAGGATGACTAGTGCTCATATGTATATATTAGGTATAAAGTTAGTTATGAGGCATAAGCCATAAATGTGAAATAAAGGAGTCATTAGTAATTAGTGGTTATAAATTAGCAATTCTCTGCAGTGGAATAAAAACCAGGGAGCCAGATTATCTGACCTTGGGGGAGCCATCGTTTGAAATATTTTCTAGCAGTTTTTTGATTTCTTTGGGAGTAATTAATTTGATGTAGAAGGATTGGAGCTATAAGGTGAAGGGGTCAACTGTGGGTAGGGAGGTGGGAAGTAGGATAGAAGGGAGGTTACTGAATCAGAGAAAATCAGTAACAGTGAGAAGTCCTTTTGAGCACTGGATAATATCCGGTGAAGAGTTATATGTGAGTGTATTCCAGCTAGTGAAAAGGCTGATTTCTTGACAGAAGAGTTCAGCTGAGTAAATTTTAACTTCTACCTTTGTCCCTGTCTTCTGGCAGAAAGGTATTAAAATAGAATGACAATGAAGATAAGAAGGGAAAGGATAAGGGATTTGTTCATGAAACTGTCCCATTGTAAGTGAAGCAAGTGAAGGGACCAGTACTTCATAAGGGAGTGAAATTAAAAAAAGTAGCTTTAATGAAGAATTGTGAACTGGAAGAACATTGGTAACATCTCTGCTAAAATCTGAAAAAAGGGAGAAATACTAGGTTCAAACCAATATTGGGACAGAAGTGTTTAAATGACGAGCAGGCTAAGGATTGTGTGGAAAGTGATGTTCATCAGGTACTGTATATTACAGAATATAGTTCCAATGTGGGACAGATTAGTCAGATTATTACCAGGGAATTTCAATCCTTTCAGGATATAACTGATCTTGATGGATTTAAAAACACAACTTTAAAAACTGTTTACAGAAGAGGTTTTAATTTGAAAAGGATTTTAGAAAAGGGGCAGGCAGCGACAGTTTGAATGCCCGTGAGAGACATTCAAATGCGGAAGGTGTTCACAGTGCAAATACATGTCAAATCAGGAATCCATCTACCTGGAAAGTAGGAATAGGAAGATCAGAGCTAATGCATTTTATAACTGTCATTCCTGCGGAGTTGTCTATTTGGCAGTGTGCCAATCATGCCAGTCATTTTATGTTGGAAAAACTAAAAGACAACTCCGTAGAAGAGTGTATGAACATCTTTATGACATACAAAAATGTGACAATAACAATGCACTGTTTAAACATCTCAATACGTGTTCAGATGGAAGTTTTACCTTTTTTGTGTTGGATTCTGTTGTCCAGGACGCCAGGGGTGGACCATGGGAGGTATTGCTATCCCATAGGGAAACACACTGACAAATACTTCTGGAATCCAACAGATTCCCTGGACTCAATGATAAAATATCGATTGTCCCATATTTAAAGTTAAAGTCAGAAAAAAATTGATATTTAGTTTTTCTAGTATAGAATGTTTATGCTTTAGCAAAGTAACATTTATGGTTGATCTATTTTATAAGATTCATAAGATCAGTTTTAGAAATGCAGTTTTAGAAATGCAGTTTTTTAAATATTGCTTTTATTGTATTTAATGTGGTTGCAAAATGTTTTAGTTTTCAACTCAGTGTAATTTGTGTCTTTAATATTTGATTTACCAATTAATCCATTAAGGGAGGGGAGTTGAGGTTATTTAAACTTGTGTAACCATCATGTGGTTGTCTGATGAAGTCAAAATTTGATGAAAACGTGTGAGTTATTTGTTGGCGTTAATAAACTCGTTTTTCTGCTTGGTACATTTCGGGTCTACAGCCGTGCCTTATTGTGAGCTGTTGGAGTTCAATTTGTTGCCGTATCTGTTCCAGTGGAGTTTGCCCTGTCCTTTTATTTTTGTTTTTTGGTTTTCATTTTGGGTTTACGTTTGGATTTTCTGTAACATGGATCTGGGTCCGGGCAGTCCCAGTGTTGACGGCAATGGCATTGGCGGTGCACAGGTAGCCGGTGAACTATCCCAGCTTACGGGCCAGCTTTCCCAGCTTATTCAACTACTTACCCCCATTGGTTTGGGGCTTCAAACTGTTATTAAAAACCAAAGCGAAGTGCTTAACGCTATTGGTAAACGGCCAGGCGTAGCATCAGTGGATTCCCCCGAGGATGTGGATCGCAATGGTTTGGGCCAGGGAAGACCGAGGGAAGCGCTTGGTAATACGGAAAGTACATTTTTTCTAACACCAGCTGTTTTGAGGGAAGGGAGCATGGAGCCGGTCATTCCGTGTCATCAACCAGCGCCAGTTTACGAGACTCATCCCATTAATGCGACTTTTACAGATTGGGTTAATGCTAAACCATCCTTCTCTATACCGGATTATCAACCGACCACTTACAGTGAAAAGTATACATACGAAGAGAACCTGCACTTTCTAGAGGAGACGCTATACAGGTACAAAAGCTTGGTTTTGGACAATTCATATTTACATGAGTGTATTGACAAGGGCATTGTACCAAAAGGACTGAGGGTACATAAATACCCTAATAATGTCATAGGTGGAAGTGAGTTTCATGTGGTACTGATTCAGGCATTCGACAGATGTGGACTGGACATTATGAGGGCTATTATAAAGAAAAACGACAAAGACATTCAAGGACTGTCAGAGCAAATTTTCAAATGTAACAATGATATAGGTTCATAGGTTCATAGGTTCATACTAGGCTATCTGCCCGAGGGCATTTACAAGCCTAGCCCATAGTTTTGTGGCTTACGCCACCCCTTTAGTATGGGGAACTATACCCATTATTTTGCTGTGCCTCTGTCGAGCAGTGACACTGAGGTAATCCCTGGGGTATATCTGCGATCTCCCATCCATTGGTCAAGATTTCTCTTGAACAAGGCCAGCGAGGTGCTCTGCCTCACATATACCGGGATTTTATTCCACAGCATAGGAGTCTTTGGGTGATGAATCTATCCTCCAGCACATCCTATTAATAGCCGTGTCGAGGTTTAAGTCTCCGCCCTTGTGGCTCTGACAGATCTAGATTTTTGAGGTGAAGCATATTCATCAAATCTGGGTTTGACATGGCCTTGTATGTTAGGCAAAGGTCACCTCTGAGCAAGCGTAGCGACTGAATAGAGCTGGAGTTCTTTCAGTCGGGCAGCATAGGACAGATGTTTGAGACCCTTTATCCTTTTGGTGAGGAACTTTTGTGGCCTCTCCAGCTGCTGCAAGTGTCGGGTCAGATACATTCCGAATGGGGCATTGTACTCAATCATTGGTCTGATGAGTGATGAGTATAGGGAGACTATGACCTCCCTTGATCTAGATGAGAATCCCTTCATGATAAGGTGGGCAATGTAGAAGGTCTTCCTAACTACTTTAGCTACATGGGTGTCAAATGACAGACTACTATCAACCTGGGTCCCCAGGTCCCTGATAACTACTTCTGTGCTCAGTGGATTGCCACCTATTTGGTAGCTAGGGGTAACCTTGTTTTCCCGAAGGGTATGACTATGCATTTTTTGGCATTTAACTTTAGGCCATGGCTCTGGCACCAGTTATCCGTTTCTGTGAGACCCTTCTGAAGGATATCTGTGTCAGATGTGTTTTCTACTATGGCCCAGTTTGCAGTCATCTGCAAACTTTGTCAGCCATAACCCTCCTGTGTTTGCTTGTACTGGAAAAGTAGATGCCAAACAAGAGTGGGCCCAGGACTGAGCCCTGTGGTACACCACTTGTGACAGGCTTTGAGTCTGACATGGCACCAGCAACTCTGACCCTGTGGGTTCTGTCAGTCAGCCAGTTTGCAACCCATCTTGTGATGTATGGGTTAACATTTAAGCTGATGAGTTTTTCAATGATACCCGAGTGGGGTATTGTATCAAAGGCCTTCGCCAGATTGAGGTAGGCTGTATGGACTGCCTTTCCCTCATCAATGGCTTTGGTGACTGTTTCAAAAAAGTCAACCAAGTTTAGAAGGCATGATCTGCCTTTGACAAAGCCAAACTGGGATGGATCCAAAGTCTGCAAATTCCCTATGTCTTTATTTATGAGGTCCATTATGATCCTCTCCATGGCTTTGCAGATAAGGCTTGTCAAGCTAATGGGCTGGTAATTTCCAGGGTCGGTGGAGGCACCGCCTTTGTGAAGTGGGACCACAGTTGCAGTCGCCACTCCTGGAGTGTATCCAGAGGTAAGACTATGATTAAACAGCTGTCCTAGCTGTGGATTTAATTCCTCGTTGTGTTCGTGGAGCACACAGCCGGGGACACCATCAGGTCCCATGGATGCTGTGTTTTTTGCTTTGTAGTGAGCAGTTCTCACTTGGGCGTTGGAGATGTTTGGGGGTCTGCAATCGCTTGCTATAGACATCTCTCCTTTGGGGGAGGGGAGTTTGCACTGAACCTGTCAGCCAGTATGTTGGCAATGTCTGTAGGATCAGTAATCTTCACATCATTTTGAACTAGTTCTGAGCATATCTGGGAGTTTCCTCCCAGGTTTCTAACATAGCTAAAGAAGGCCTTATGATTGTCCTTTGAGTCTTTAGCTATTTTTCTTATATTATATCTGACTTGTTGTTTACTGTTGAAACACACAAAGTTAAATATTATGATATACGTAAGAATGTGGATAAACAGTGTGACATTATTATTAACAGGAAATTCAATAAGTTAAGAAGAGATCTTAGGGAATATAAGGAGGGGCGATAGTATCCCCATCCGCCACAGATTAGAGGTAAATTTTACCAGGTCCCCGATAATCAACAGAGACTGGTTTCCAATCATGAGGTGCTGGCATCCACCACAGAGGAGAGGGAGGAACAGGCCCCTATGGATGCAACAGAGCAATTGGATGACAATTTTTTACCCAGGAGATCCGAACGTATTCGGAACCAACAGGGGGGACAAACCCTCCCAGTTTACCCGATATTTGCCCAGGGTTGGGACAATCGTGTGCAGGGGAGGGGGAAGAACAGGTATCAGGTTTGCTGACAGGGAAGGGCATTACAGTTAAAAGTATAGGTGTATACCAATTACACAGTAGGAATGGTTTCCATATATACAACTATAGTGATGTACCTGTGACTGAAGCTCATTTTGACCTATTTACCAAAGGTTTCAAATTTGTTCCATCTAAAGGTTCCCAGTTAGTTAACAGTATTTTGGACCTCAAAATGTTTATTCGTAAACTTAATTTCCAGCATATGTTTGGTCATGGTCCTGTTGCTCCCAGTATGCTTCTTAAGAGGTCTAGTATGTTTAATCCACCCTTGCATCCCCAATTAAGCAATTTAGAAAATAGAATTGAGAGGGAAATACGCAAACAGCTAACCCAGGAGTCTCTTAAATATAATTTGACTGAAGAAGAGAATACAGCACTGTACGAATTGGCGTACAACCATTCCATCAGAGTGATGCAACCGGATAAGGGTGGGGGTATTGTGATTATGAGCCAGCTTTTATATGACAGTAAAATGGGGGAAATACTATATGATACCAATAAGTATACCATTACATCTATTGAAGAGATACACTTGGCATATAAAAAGATTGACTTAACTATCAAGGATATGTTGGATCAGGAGGTCATCGAATTTGACACCTTTTCCTACCTTGAAAACCAGTACCCCAAAGTGCCTACCATTTTCGGCGTGCCCAAAATCCATAAGGGTATGCACGATCCGCCATTACGTCCAATAGTGGCTGCGCAAGGCTCTAAGACACACTCCTTTGCAAAGTTTTTAGATTGGAAACTTAAGCAGGTTTGGGGGAAAGAGTCGCATCTTATCAAAGACTCTTGGGAATTTTTGAGGAGAGTGACCACTGACCTCTACAAGTCCAATCTAACTTTTCTCACCATTGATGTGGTTGATTTGTTCTCAGTAATACCTACTGATGTTGGATTGGAATGGATAGAAGAAGCTTTATGGGAGTGTGGGGGGATCACACACAACGACATTACCATGATTATGGGGTTGTTGGAGCTGGTGTTGCGAAATAATTACATCTATTATGGGGGCGAATACTTTAAACAAATTGCAGGGGTGTCCATGGGTGCAAATTGTGCGCCAACATATGCTGATATTATCATGGCCGTCTGGGAAAAGAAATTCATCCATAACAGTTGTTATGAAAAATACTGGAATCATTATTCCAGGTTCCTGGACGACATTTGCATATTTTGGATTGGTCCAATGGAGACGATACAGGAATTTATTGCATACATAGGGGGTACTACAAACTTTTTAAAATTTACTCACGAGATATCAGTCGAATCAGTACATTACTTGGATGTCACCCTTAGGAAAGATGAATTAGGGTTTAACTCAACAGTATACAGGAAGCCCACATATTCGAACAGCTTTTTGCATTTTTCCAGTTCACATCCAGGATTTCAAAAAAGGGGCATCGTGAAGGGTCAGTTCGTTAGGGCATCTCGTATGGCATCCCAGGATTATTTGTTTAATATTGAGTGTGACAAGTTGACCAGTATGTTTAGGGAGAGGGGGTATCCGATAGCCCTAATAAATTCAGTTAAGGATGAAGTTATTAAAGGGAGAAATACTAGGTTCAAACCAATATTGGGACAGAAGTGTTTAAATGACGAGCAGGCTAAGGATTGTGTGGAAAGTGATGTTCATCAGGTACTGTATATTACAGAATATAGTTCCAATGTGGGACAGATTAGTCAGATTATTACCAGGGAATTTCAATCCTTTCAGGATATAACTGATCTTGATGGATTTAAAAACACAACTTTAAAAACTGTTTACAGAAGAGGTTTTAATTTGAAAAGAATTTTAGAAAAGGGGAGCAGGCAGCGACAGTTTGAATGCCCCCGTAGGGGGACATTCAAATGCGGAAGGTGTTCACAGTGCAAATACATGTCAAATCAGGAATCCATCTACCTGGAAAGTAGGAATAGGAAGATCAGAGCTAATGCATTTTATAATTGTCATTCCTGCGGAGTTGTCTATTTGGCAGTGTGCCAATCATGCCAGTCATTTTATGTTGGAAAAACTAAAAGACAACTCCGTAGAAGAGTGTATGAACATCTTTATGACATACAAAAATGTGACAATAACAATGCACTGTTTAAACATCTCAATACGTGTTCAGATGGAAGTTTTACCTTTTTTGTGTTGGATTCTGTTGTCCAGGACGCCAGGGGTGGACCATGGGAGGTATTGCTATCCCATAGGGAAACACACTGGCAAATACTTCTGGAATCCAACAGATTCCCTGGACTCAATGATAAAATATCGATTGTCCCATATTTGAAGTTAAAGTCAGAAAAAAATTGATATTTAGTTTTTCTAGTATAGAATGTTTATGCTTTAGCAAAGTAACATTTATGGTTGATCTATTTTATAAGATTCATAAGATCAGTTTTAGAAATGCAGTTTTAGAAATGCAGTTTTTTAAATATTGCTTTTATTGTATTTAATGTGGTTGCAAAATGTTTTAGTTTTCAACTCAGTGTGATTTGTGTCTTTAATATTTGATTTACCAATTAATCCATTAAGGGAGGGGAGTTGAGGTTATTTAAACTTGTGTAACCATCATGTGGTTGTCTGATGAAGTCAAAATTTGATGAAAACGTGTGAGTTATTTGTTGGCGTTAATAAACTCGTTTTTCTGCTTGGTACATTTCGGGTCTACAGCCGTGCCTTATTGTGAGCTGTTGGAGTTCAATTTGTTGCCGTATCTGTTCCAGTGGAGTTTGCCCTGTCCTTTTATTTTTGTTTTTTAAATTTTAACTTCTACCTTTGTCCCTGTCTTCTGGCAGAAAGGTATTAAAATAGAATGACAATGAAGATAAGAAGGGAAAGGATAAGGGATTTGTTCATGAAACTGTCCCATTGTAAGTGAAGCAAGTGAAGGGACCAGTACTTCATAAGGGAGTGAAATTAAAAAAGTAGCTTTAATGAAGAATTGTGAACTGGAAGAACATTGGTAACATCTCTGCTAAAATCTGAAAAAAAATATGTGTGTGTGTGTGTGTGTGTGTGTGTGTGTGTGTGTGTGTGTGTGTGTGTGTGTGTGTGTGTGTGTGTGTGTGTGTGTGTGTGTATCTATCTAATCTATATATATATATATATATATATATATATATATATATAGGTTCATAGGTTGGTACTAGGCTATCTGCCGAAGGCATTTATAAGCCTAGCCAGAATGTGTTGGCTTTCGCTGCCCCCTTAGATTAGTTCCCTGTGACTCTGTCCAGCAGAGCCACTGAAGTGATCCCCAAGGTAAACTTTCTGTTTCCCATCCATTCATCAAGCTTTCTTTTAAAGAGTGTTAGCAGGGAGCTCTGCCTAATGTAAATTGGGATCTTGTTCCAAAGCATGGGAAGTCTCTGGGACAGGAATCTATCCCTCCAGCATGTCCTATTTATTGTTGTGGTGAGGTTTAGATTCCTAGAGCTTGTGGCTCGAGGGGATAAGGTTTTCTTTAGGTGGAGCATGTCCATCAATTCTGGGTTGGACATGGCCTTGTATGTCAGGCAGAGATCACCTCTGAGTAGGCGGTATGCAACTGAGTACAACTGGAGTTTCTTCAGTTGAGCTGCATAGGGCATCTGTTTGAGGCCAGTGATCCTCTTGGTGAGGTACTTCTGTGGGCTTTCCAGCTGTTGCAGGTGTCTTGTAAGGTACATCCCAAATGGGGTGTTGTACTCTATGATGAGTGATGAGTAGAGGGGCACAATGACCTCTTTTGATCTGGATACGAACCCTTTTGTGATTAGGTGGGCCATGTAGAAGGATTTTCTAACCACTTTGGCAATGTGATTATCAAAGGTGAGATTACTATCTACTTGGGTCCCCAGATCCCTTATTACATCTTCCATATTTAGGGGACTACAACCTATGTGGTAGCTTGTGGGTACTTTGTTTTTTCCAAATGGGATGACTATGCACTTTTTGGCATTTAGCATGAGGCCATGATTTTGACACCAGGTATCCTTCACAGTGAGACTCTTTTGGAGGATGACTGTGTCAGCTGGAGAGTCAATTATAGCCCCTAGTTTGCAGTCATCTGCGAACTTGGTCAGCCATAGTCTTCCAGTATATGCTGAACAGGAGGGGTTCTAGGACTGAGTCCTGGGGAACGCCACTTGTAACCGCTTTAGAGTCGGACCTAGCTCCCAACTTGTTGTATATATATATATATATATATATATATATATATATATATATATATATAATTGTATACCTATATATATTTATATATATGTGTGTGTGTGTGTGTGTGTGTGTGTGTGTGTGTGTGTGTGTGTGTGGGTGTATATACACACACACACACACACACACACACACACACTGGATATAAAAAGTGTACACACCCCTGTTAAAATGTCAGGTTTTTGTGATATGAAAAAATGAGACCACAATAAATCATTTCAAAACTTTTCTCACATTTAATGTGATCTATAACCTGTACCATGAAAGATATTCAGCAGACTTTGCAACTGTTAATTCCGGAGAAGGTGAATACCATTTGGGTCTGGTCCAGCTCAGATGATGAGGTTGAGACGGTTGTAAATTTTAACAAACATTCTGCTGAAAAAGGTAAAAGCTTTGAAGCTGTTTCTAAAATTAAGACTTATGCTGACATAGCTTCAGTATTAAATACTAAACTGGATCCTTTTTCATCTTCTAAAAAACCTATTAACAGTATAGACCTGAGCACTTACAGAGACATGTGCAACAATTTGGGCAGATTATTAAAGAAATACAAAAGTCTAGACTTGGAAAATAAATATTTTTTACCCTGCATAGAGCTGGGTATGGTCCCTAAGGGGCTGAGATTCTTTAAATGCCCAAACGGAGTTGACAGCTCTGATGATTTTTTTGTTGCACTAAAATACTTCTTTAACAATGCTGGTGTTAAGTTCTTGAACTTGCTTATAGGCAATAACTGTAAAATCATGACTGGGCTAAGGGAAGAGATCTGTAAAATATATGAAATCTTGCTTAAGGACTATCACAGCAAGATTGGGGAACGGGGTAGAGTACCATAAACTCTTCTCTGAATTACAGAAACATGAAGAGGGTATAATCAGTCTTAAAAACCACAAGCTCAAGTGAGATGGTGCTGTGTATGAAAATGACACAGCATATGTTGATTTTTGTGTGTTTAACAGACAAACTAACAAGGACAAATTCAAAGTATAAAATAATCAGACCAAACGTTTCCCCTTTAAAAAACACACCAATGAAGTCCACGCCCCCAGAACTACGAACTTTCAAGCAATTTCTGAAGTTAGAGGTTTAAATAGGGAAGGAACTAGTGGCTCTGTAATGGATGTTGCGGAAGCAGGAACTTCTACTGTTGGCAAAGGACTGTTTGTTAACAACCAATGATGAAAATGAAGGTGGGGCTAGAACTAAGACTTTTTTAGCCGAGGAGAAGGAGGGCAGAAGCCAGAGAATGCGCACTTTAAGGAGAAGAGAACAAACAGTGTCAAATTCCTCAACAGACAATTAAATAGGTATTCTGTACCTCTAAACAATGTTATGAATTTAATAACAACTAAGAAATGAGTGATGCACCACACCATAAAACGTATCTCAACGATTTATTCGGAGCTGTATCTCAACAAGACAAAAAACAACAAACAACGGATTAGCGCTTTCAGCTATCAAAGCCTTCTTCAGATCCACATTCAAAAGCCACATCTCAATCTAATATAAAGCATATAGCAGCCAATGACAAAAAACATGTAAACAAGCTGCTTTGCTCTAACCAATACAAGTGCTTATACAAGCACTTCATCATCCAATGTTTTTCGTTATTCTAATTAGCTTTGACTAGCAAGTTAAGATGGAAAATGTAAATTAGTCTTCGCTTTCTCAAACATCATTGGTCTCAGCTAGCAAATGAAAGCAGAAATGTAAATCAGACTTTACTTGCTTAAAAATCATTGGTTTGCTTTAAACATTAGACAAAACCTAGCTTTAACTAGCAAGTTAGGATGGAAAATGTAAATGAAATTTCACTTTCTCAAACATCATTGGTCTGGGCTAGCAAATGAAAGCAGAAATGTAAATCAGACTTTGCTTGCTTAGAAATCATTGTTTTGCGTTAGACATTAGACAAAACATAGGGAACTTATATCAAAAAAGTATTCCCTATCACTTTCATAAGAATAAAAACCAAATTATTCCAAGTTCACTCATCAAAATGCACAATTCTATAAAGACATTTAACAAAACATATCTTACTAAAATATAAATAATTAAAACATTTTAGCATTTAAAAATATGTATGCAAAGTCCTTAATAACAAAGTACTAATAAAATATAAAATATAATATATCTATAAATTATGTAATATATACTACCTACATAAAATTATTAAACAACAGAAGCAGAAAAAATATACATTAATAGTATAAGCAAACACTATCGTTGAAGATGACATAAACAATGAACCCTAGGAGCTATAAAAAGTCTGAACAGCACCATAAAAAGATATGATTTTCTTTTTGAAGAATAGAAAAATTATTCAATATACAGCCTAGCTTAATAAATAAATAATTTTCATATGGTTGACTTGTTAACAACTATCAATCATATGATTTTTATATATTGTGTACTATCATCTGTTTGAAGGTTCTGATTATGACCCATATTGCCTTATTAATTGTCCTACTGATTTGTATTATATTTTTATATATTTATATTTTTATTTTTATTTCTAGTCACTGTTGTTTATAGTAGAAATTCAAGATGGTTATCATATCTTTTTATGGTGCTGTTCAGACTTTTTATAGCTCCTAGGGTTTGTTGTTTATGACACCTTCAACGATAGTGTTTGCTTATACTATTAATGTGTATTTTTTCTGCTTCTGTTGTTTAATAATTTTTATGTAGGTAGTATATATTACATAATTTATAGATATATTATATTTTATATTTTATTAGTACTTTGTTATTAAGGACTTTGCATACATATTTTTAAATGCTAAAATGTTTTAATTATGTATATTTTAGTAAGATATGTTTTGTTAAATGTCTTTATAGAATTGTGCTTTTTGATGAGTGAACTTGGAATAATTTGGTTTTTATTCTTATTAAAGCGATAGGGAATACTTTTTTGATATAAGTTCCCTATGTTTTGTCTAATGTCTAACACAAACCAATGATTTCTAAGCAAGCAAAGTCTGATTTACATTTCTGCTTTCATTTGCTAGCCCAGACCAATGATGTTTGAGAAAGTGAAGTTTAATTTACATTTTCCATCCTAACTTGCTAGTTAAAGCTAGGTTTTGTCTAATGTTTAAAGCAAACCAATGATTTTTAAGCAAGTAAAGTCTGATTTACATTTCTGCTTTCATTTGCTAGCTGAGACCAATGATGTTTGAGAAAGCAAAGTCTAATTTACATTTTCCATCTTAACTTGCTAGTCAAAGCTAATTAGAATAATGAAACACATTGGATGATGAAGTGCTTGTATAAGCACTTGTATTGGTTAGAGCAAAGCAGCTTGTTTACATGTTTTTTGTCATTGGCTGCTATATGCTTTATATTAGATTGAGATATGGCTTTTGAATGTGGATCTGAAGAAGGCTTTGATAGCTGAAAGCGCTAATCCGTTGTTTGTTGTTTTTTGTCTTGTTGAGATACAGCTCTGAATAAATCGTTGAGATACGTTTTATGGTGTGGTGCATCGCTCATCTCTTAGTTATTGTTGTGAGTTTGCTGAGCAGGCTTAAATGGAACATTCTTCTGCCTTTTTGTTCAATGTTATAAATTTGTCTACTTTTGTTTTAAATTTAAATCATTTAAAAGTTTTGAAGTTTTGAATTTGGGCTTAAACTTTGTACCCTCAAGGAGGGCAAACATGGCAAACTGTGTTAAGCCTTGAAAAGTACACAAGGTCTTTAAACTTGAAATATGTATTTAAAGACATTGTTAATAACAGCACTAAGTATGTAAAGCCTTCATGCTACACTCCTAATTTGCTGCACACTATTAAAGTTTTTGAATCAGCCTGTGAAAGTGAAATAAGGAATGTTATGGGGAGGGGGTAAAGAAGAGAAAAATGTATCACAACTTATCTAAGGAAGAAAAGGAAGCCCTGAAAGAAATACAGGAGAATGGTAACATAAGAGTAATGAAGAGTGACAAGGGGGAGGGATCTTAGTCTTAATGAACCAAGAGAAATATGTTATCTGTATAGAGAAAATGGTAGGTAACAGTTTAGAATACAGATCAGCAGACATGGTGGAGGTAGCTAAGAGTTACAGGAGGGTTTACTCTTTTTTGTCTGAGAGTTTAATGAACAGTAATATAGAGAAGGACCTTTATGATTTTTGTCATATAGACAATCCAAAACTAGGTTCCTTCTTTGGAATTCCTAAAACACATAAAAGTAACCCTTGCCCTCCATTTAGACCCATTGTATCTGCCCCAAATTATATTACAGAGGGTATTTCCTTATTGGTGGATTCTAAGTTAAATCCCATTATTCAACAAATGAATTCATACTTGAAAGACTCATGGGACTTTTTAAACAGTATCAGGGAACATACTTTAGTTTCAGCTTTTGATCCTACCACGCAAGTGATGTTTAGTCTTGATGTTGTCTCCCTCTTCCCTATCTAGAGGGAGTGGAAGAAGTCAGAGAATATTTAAATAAATTTTCCACATTCAGTAATTCTGAAAGCAATTGTTATTGCAAATTAATAGATGTTTTATTAAATAACAATTTTTTTGTATTTAACAAAAAAATATACAAACAAATTCGGGGGGGTAGCTATGGGGTCCCATGCAGCACCATCTTTTGTGAACATTGTGATGGGTCATTGGGACTGTACTGTGTTGGAACCACTAGTCATGGAATACCAGAAGATATTTTTTAAGAGGTTTATTGATGACTTGATTTTTTTGTCATGGTTGGGGATGTACAAGAAGTACAAAGTTTTGTTGACACCCTTAATTCCAGATCAGGATACTTAAAATATGTCCTGGGAGATATGGAACTAAAAGTCTGTTTTTTGGATGTGATTCTGGAATGGGATGTTAAGCTTCACAAGTTAGTAGGATTTTTAGGAAAGAAACTTTCACTAACAATTACTTGCATTATACCAGCGTGCATCCTCGTTATATGAAGAATAACATTCCCAAAGGACAGCTCATAAGAGCTATTCGAATGACAAGTGAAATGGGTGACTTTCTGAAGCAAATAGAATTTATTACTACCTTGTTTGTTGAAAGAGGGTATAGTAAGACCCTGTTGAAAGAGCGGGATGAATATGTTGCACAGAATAGGGACAGTCTCTTTCCAGCCATCCTTGAGCATGAGTTTTCCAACATCAATACAAAACAGAACCATGATACAAACACATCTAATGTTGGTAATTTCTTTTGCTTGGACATAACAGTAGACAGTGGTATTTCAGAAATAATATTTCTGACAACTGGAAAATTCTAGAGGGAAACAAAGACTTACAATATATAGTGGGGACCTAACCAAGGTTTGTATACAAAAATCAAAACAACTTAAAAATATTTTAGAAAGAGAGAGAAACAATTCTGCATATTGCTCTAACATCACACAGAAAAGATAGGGCATGTATAAGTGTGGAAACTGTAACGCATGTAGATACATTTCTGAAGGTCCTTTAGTTAATTTAGAACATTTGCCTTATACTTTGACAGTTCCAGGGCATTTTAACTGTAAGAGCAAAGACGTTGTATACATTGGTATGTGTGCATATTGTTGTGCATTCTACATTGGTATGACTTCAAGAGCCCTATGCACCAGAATAAGAGAACAATATTACAATATTAGAAAACAAGAAAAGACATGCTTTTTATAAGCATATTATCATCTGTCCTATGTACAAAAAATGTTTGATTTCTGTGCTGGAGCAAGGAAGTCATGATTTCAGGGGTGGAAAGTTCAAAACAAATCTTGAACAAAAGGAGGCTTTATGGCATATCAGATTAAATTCAGATAAAAAACCTGGTATAAATTATGCTGTTAACATTAAATGTTTTTTGAAAGACTGTAGCGTTTATATAAGGAAATAACTTCCTGAGCTTTGAAATTTTATTGATTAATTGTATAATTGTTTAAGTGGAAAGATGTGTTTATTGGTGCAGAGGTATTTCAAAACTGTTTTTAATTGTGATGTTGAGAATGTATATTTTATTCTGAAGAAGTTTGGTTACGAAAGCGTGGATTAACAGTATTTATTACGCTAACATTGTGTGGATTTCCTTTTGTTCTTCTGCATCTTCCAGTTTGGTTTTTTGGTTCTTTGGTTCTTATGGTCATCCAGGAGTAGTTCTATGTTTTTTATAAGAAGGGAAAGGATAAGGGATTTGTTCATAAAAGTGTCCCATTGTAAGCTGCCAGCAAGTGAAGGTAGTGAAAATAAAAAAAGTAGCTTTAATGAAGAATTGTGAACTGGAAGAACATTGGTAACATTTTTCTTAAAATTTGAAAAAATATATGTATGTGTGTGTGTTTGAAGTGTGTGTGTGTGTGTGTGTGTGTGTGTGTGTGTGTGTGTGTGTGTGTGTGTGTATATATATATATGTATATGTGTGATATATATATATGTGTGTGTGTGTGTGTGTGTGTATATATATATATATAATTTTGTTTTTTTTATACCTATATATCTATATATGGATTAATGTCACTTCACCTAAAACTCATTTCACTGATACCAAATCACCTAAAGCTCATTTCACCTAAAACTCATTTCACTGACATGTAGCACAATAAGGCAAGTCAAAGGTATATGTCCTTTTCCTCACTGTAGTGTGATCCTGGAGTTAGTATGTGTGTGTGTGTGTATATATATATATATATATATATATATATATATATATATATATATATATATATATATATATATATATATATGGGGGGTGGGGGCGTAGCCCCCATTTATTTTGGTTTCATGTTGTCTGGTTTTGTTTTACATTATCTGGTAAAAGACAACTAGGTGGGGGGCTATGCCCTCCACACACCCCAATGTGGGGGGACTGCACCTCCCACCCCCCTTAATATATATTCTAACACCAGGATCGCATTACAGTGGGGAAAAAGACATATACTTTTCAATTACATTAGAGTACTACTTGTCATTGAAATGAGTTTTAGGTGAAATGAACTTTAGGTGATTTGGTCTCAGTGAAATGAGTTTAGGTGAAATGTGTTTTAGGTGAAGTGACACGTACCCATATATATATATATATATATATATATATATATATATATATATATATATATATAAAATATATGTGTGTGTGTGGGGGTGGGGGTGTGTGTGCATGTGTGTGTGTGTGTATATATATATATATATATATATATATATATATATATATATTTTTTTTTTTTTATTTCTTTTGCAGCACACTCCTACTTGGCCTCAGTTTTGGTGCATTTGGATTTATATATATATATATATATATATATATATATATATATATATATATATATATACACACACACACACACACACACACACACACACACACACACACACACACACACACACACACACACAGTGAATATAAAAAGTGTACATACCCCTGGTAAAATGTCAGGTTTTTGTGATATAAAAAAATTAGACCGCAATAAAATCATTTCAAAACTTTTCCCACCTTTAATGTGACCTATAACCTGTACAATTCAATTGAAAAACAAATCTGTTAGAGGGAAAAATATAAAAAATAAAAAAAGTACAATAAGCTGGTTGTAGAAGTGTGCACACCCTTAAGCTAATACTTTTTTGAAGCACCTTTTGATTTAATTACAGCATTCAGTCTTCTTGGATATACACACCTGCCAATACTGTATTGTTGTTTATTCATAGCAGGGACAATAATTAGTGGGAGAAAGGACAGAGAAGATGAGCATTTAATAATAGAATTCCATTGTTGTCCTTTAACTTTGGAGCTTTTCTTCCCAGGCCTCTGCTGAAAAAGGGTGCAAGCTCGGACAGACAAAGCCGGTCAGCAAATGTCAAATAAATAAATAAAAGAAGTCTGGAAATGTTTTCTGGAGAACAAGTTTTTTTTTTATGCAGCATAAACATTATTTTATCAATGCTGATGAGATTATTCTTATTATTGTGTGTGTTGACTGATCTTCATAAAAACGTCTTTTTCGTAAGTGTCTTGAAATCTTTTTCATCTACCTGAGTTACCTCCAAATCAAGCAGATGGGACTTTAATATCCTGACCAAAGGAGGGAACCTCAGGAGGAGAGCACCCCATATATACATCACTACAGTGATAATTTTAGAACACAAATCCAAGAACATAGTATAGGGGATAGAATCCTCAACTTACTTATTTTGGGATTAAAGACAAGAAAACATCATTGTCCCATAATTCATGCTTACATTCCTGTGTGTGTGTGTCTCTGTAAGCCATCATGCAATAGCTTTGTATGAGAAACTGCTGGATTTAAAACATATATGTTTCTTTAAAGACGTGATAGTCTATTGACACTGCACTAAGCCACATTTTTCAGTAGCTCTGAATTGTCTATAGTTGATTATAGATGTTTCATTTATACTTTTGTACTCAGTGTATCCACAAATATTAAACCACCTGTAGAAAGCAGCTTCATTTGTCTGACTTTATACATGCTACATACATGCCTGTGTCTTAGTTTTTCTTTAAAGCCTTTACCAAGCTTGTAATTTTCAATTTATGCAGCTATACTGGATACCCTGAAATACTCTTATCTCTCATAGGTTCATATGTGTTTACAAGGCTAACTGCCACAAGGGCCTTTTTAAGCCTAGCCATGCATCCCAAATCTCTGACAAGTTCTGGTACCCTTGATAAGTGTAAGCAGGGGCTTGGGAGATGAAACATTTATAAGCAGGGGCCTGGGAGATGAATAATTTACAGGCTGCCTGTGTCCATTAGACATAGGTGTCAAACCAGGGATGAATTTCCTGTTCCCCATCCAATTATACAAGTTACCATTTAATTGGTTTAGGGAAAAACTCTGCTTTACATGGATGGGGAGCCTGTACCATAGACGAGGTGGTCTCTGGGATACATACCTGTCTCTCCAGCAGGTCCTCTTTGTATCACAGGCAAGGTTTAAATCTTTAGAATGGGTAATTCTGGTGCTGTTTGTTTTGCAGATATGCAGGAGGTCCATCAGAGTGGAGTGCATAGATCTCCCCTCAACAGCCTGTGGGAGATGGAATACAAGGGCAGGGCCTTGAGGCAGTCTGCATAGGACATGTTATTGACACCATGTATTCTTTTAGTGAGGAACCTCTATGAACATTCCAATTGTTGGATTTGCCTTGTTAGGTACATACCAAAGGGGTCATTGTACTCAATAACAGGTCTGATGAATGCCAAATACAGTGGAACAATGGGTTTACCTTTAGAAAGGTGATTCACAGTGGTACGAATGCTCATATGAGCGACTCGTAACCACGAAAGTGAAAAAAGCGATAGTCCTTAATGTTCGAAAAACAGAAAATCGAAAAGCATTTTCACTGTTTTTCGGACATTAATGTCGAACGTAAAAAAAAAAGTGTAAAACAGGGGGGCAAGCCCACCAGCACCCTCCATGTGGGGGGCTGTGCCCCCCACACCCCCTTACTTAAATATTCTAACTCCGAGATCGCACTACAGTGGGGAAAGGGACCATTTTCTGAACCCCAATATATTGCAATCCGCCCCACAATGTCGAATGTGCAATGAACGAATGTCACTGTGCATTCGCTCATTGTGCATTCAAACCTTTTTTAGTTTGGTATTTGCAAACTTTGCAAACAGCCTTTCGAACAATAGCTATTTGCCCAAGTGTGAATCGCTTTTCTAAAGGTAAACCGGAAGAATGACTCCCTTAGACCTAAATGCCACACCTTTGTTTATAAGTTGCTCAGCATAGAATGAGTTCCTCACTACTGTAGACACGTGATGGTCAAAGGCTAGATTATTGTCTATGTGTGACCTTAAGTCCCTACTACTGGGTCAACTCTAAGGGGTGTGTTGCAATTATGATAGTTATCAGGGGTGGATGACCTCCTGAATGATACTATTATACATTTTGTGGCATTTAGTTTTAGTCCACTGATACCAGTTGTTTGTCTGTGTCAGCCCTTCCTGGAGAACATTTCTGTCAGTGTGATAGTCAATGACAGCTCCTAGTTTGCAATCATCTGCAAATTTAGTCAGCCAGAGGCCAGTGACATTGGTCTTGACTTCAGAGAGTCTCAGGACCAATCCCTGAGGGACTCCACTTGTCACTGTCCTCTTTGTAGAAGTGGACTTATAACTTCCTGAGTCCTGTCTGTGAGCCAGTTGGCTATCCAGTGGGTGACATAAAGGTTAATACCTAACCTCTTGAGTTTGTCAACAATGTCCAAGCTGGGTATTGCCAAATGCCTTGGACAGGTCAAGGTAGGCAGTGTGAACCATTTTGCCTTCATATATTGCTTTGGTGACCTTCTCAAAGAAGTCCACTAGGTTGAGTAGGTATGACTTGACCTTAATGAAACCGAAGTTTACTATATCATTATTGATCATTTCCATGGTAATTCTTTCCATTAATTTGCATATGAGACTAGTGAGACTTCTGGATCTGTGGTTTCCAGAGTCTGTAGATGGCCCACCTTTGTGCAGAGGGATGATCATTGCTGTTCTCCATTCATGAGGTATGAAGGCTGTTTGGAGGCTACGTTTAAATAGCAATTACAAAAAGCCTGATAGGTCATGTTTTGTGCTATTTAGAAGGCATCCTGAGATATTGTCTGGGTCCACTGATGCAGTGTTCTTGGCCTTAAAGAGAGCATTAAGGACCTGTTCCCTATTGATAGCAGGGGGAGTTACATTTGATGGTATTTCCTGAGGGAAGGTTGAGGGAGAGACGGGTAATGTTGGAGATGAATTTGTCAGCCAGTAGTTTTGTTATATCTTCTGGCTCAGTATAGGTGGCTCCATTTGCAATGAGCTCTGTGTATTGCCTTTGAGGTTACAGACGTAGCTAATGAATGTCCTGTGGTTGTCCTTGGCCTGGAAGGCCAAATTTACCTCAAATTTGGCTTTGGTAGACTTTATTTGTCCTCTGAGTTGTTTGTTTAGTTTGATGAGAGTGCTTTTATCTTGCAGGGTGCTACACCTCCTAATTTTGGCCATGCTTTTCTTCCTTCTGTCATACAGCCTACTTATTTTGGGATTCCAGCAGGATGGCTTGCTTTTTGAGTTAGTTCTGCACTTCTTCCTGGTGGGTACAGCTGCCTCTATGCAGCTATTAACATACTTGTACAGGGTTTCTGTGAACAGTTCTGCATAGATAGCAATGTTCTCAGGGTTTATGGATGCTTGAAATTTTGCCAGGTTATCACTTAATAGCAGGAAGTTAGCGTTAGAGTAAATTATATTCCAGGGTTAGCTGGGGTCTAGATTTTATTTTTACTTCAAAGGAGCCCATTTTGGGTCTGACCTTACTAGTGAAGACAATCACACTAGGTGGTATGCAGCACTCTCCTATATTAGTGAGGACCAGATCATTATGCTGCACCCCTTGTTGGTGTATTGACAAACTGGTCCAGGCAGTTTGTGTTTACAAAATCCATGAATCTCTCTGCCTGTACATTTGGTGCTCTATAGGATTCCCAGTTAATAGTGGGGTAATTAAAGTCCCCCATGAATATGGTATTGAGTTGTATGGTAAGTGTTTCCAATAAACACAAAGCAGTCATACACAGCTCCCATAAAGGCTGTACCTCCTCAGCAAATAACTGCACGATGGTATTGGAAAAAAAAAAACAAATGCACATATGGTAAAAATTGAAGTTTAATTCCTCCAGCAAGTAGACACCAGAATAAGGCAAACAAATAAAATGTACGAACAGTTCTGATATTAAACCAACAGATTAAGCGCTTTCATCTTCGTATAGAAGACTTCATCAGAATTACATAACCCTTCTCTACACCCATTTTTATAGTGCATTACTCCATTTCCCATTGGATAAAACATCAATTAGATAATTAGTTATGCAAATAATAAAATACCCTAGAAGCCAAGAATAAATGGATGACCAGGTAGGCTGCCTTAATAAAGGTACGGTGGAATGTAGATGAAGAAGCTGGGCTACCGGTAAAGCCTTGAGAAAGGCTGAGCATACCCGAGTGCTTGTGGTTGGAGGCTGAGTAAAGCTTTTAGAAAGGCTCCGTATACAGGTCGTAGTTCTGGCTGGTCAGGTCGCCTGGTGAGAAGAACCACTAGTGTGGCAGCTAGAAATCAAAGATGAAACACACAGAAAAAACAGGCAAGACAACGTAAATGTGGCTCGGCTAAGGAGCTCTGCCCGCCGTGGTGGCTTCGATGGTGATTGTACTTTTGGTACTTTTTACTTCAATAAAGTACAACCTTCTAGAATCTGAACTTCGACTACGTTGATTTTTTGCCACCATGGTGAACAGAGCTCCTTAGCTGAGCCACATTTACTTTGTTTTGCCTGTTTTTTCTGTGTGTTTCATCTTTGATTTCTAGCTGCCACACTAGCGGTTCCTCTCACCAGGCGACCTGACCAGCCGGAACTACGACCTGTATACAAAGCCTTTCTAAAGGCTTTACTCAGCCTTCAACCACAAGCACTCAGGTATGCACAGCCTTTCTCAAGGCTTTACCTGTAGCCCAGCTTTTTCACCGACATCCCACCATACCTTTATTAAGGCAGCCTACCTAGTCATCCATTTATTCTTGGCTTCCCTAGGGTATTTTATTTGTGGATATTTTTCCTCCTCTGCATAGGAGCTTGAATACCCAGGTCCCACAGACAATCATTTTCCTGCTAGTTATGCAAATAATGAAAATAGGCTAAAATTTAAAAGCACAACTATATTATTAATAGTATTGTAATTATTTGAACAGTACTCACTGCATAAATCAATTTTAATACTTTCATTTTCAGTATATTATCCAAATATGAATACATATAAAAGTTCTTATTCAAGCCCTAGAACTACTCATAAGGATAGAACAAACAAGGAAACATCCGTTACAACATATAGGAAACAGCCATAAAAACTTAACATGATTTTGCAATAGGCATAGTAATGAATGTGTACAAATAATTAATAATTGTTTTATTAATCATTAGTTTTTGTCCCTTCTAGGCATAGAAGCCTTCATTTTTAAGACAGGAAGAAGTGAAATATGGTCATTCATACCAGGTGGGGTGCAGGCATCCAGTTGTAACTGCCATATATTTTCTATATATTCTAACATATTCTCCCAATCCCCACCTCTATCACTAGGAACCACCTTTTCCAGGACCCAAAACTTAAAATCTGCCTGTGTACACACCATAACATGCCTGTACAGGTCATTAGTTTCTCTTTTTGTATTGATGTCATAATTATGTTCATACACACGTTGTCTCAAAGTACGTAAAGTTTTACCAACGTAATATGCCCAGCAATATTTACAGTAAGCGAGATCATACCTCTTAACTGCCCCTGATTTTCAGGGACGTCCCTGATTTTGACTCAGATGTTAACTCTGTCCCTCTTAATCCTTCCTAAAACTAGTGACTTTTGGAGGAAAGGTGGTGAATTACACTTAATGAATAATGACAATAATTAAGAGTTATAGACTTCTTTTACTTCAGAAAATGTGTATTAATTCATATGCTCTGATTCTGTCAACGTTTCAAGTTAATAGCACTAATATTTTAAGTGTCCCTGATTGTCCCTGATTTTTTCTTCACTTGTCCCTGATTCTGTTGAAATTTGTCCCCGATTGGTTGAGAGGTCTGAGCGAGATACACCACACCTTTTGAATAGCAGCTGTTATACATCTAAGTCTTAAGGCTAAAAAGTATACTAGGTATTTCTAAACTCTTACAGTTGGCCATAAAGGTACATTGGGAACACCTTCCACACTTATGTGTCCCCGTTTTAGCTATTGTCCCATTGGTAGTACTGCTCTTCTTCTTTTCCAATATTTCCTTTAAGACTATAATTTCTCTTGTAGCTGTACCTCAATTGCCTGTTAAATACATCTAACCTACTGGGCATTCTTTGAAACATACCCCATACTCTATTTATGGTTTTCTTTATCCACTATGTGTCTTGGTCAAAGGTCAGTACTAAATAAGGTGTAACAGGTAATGTCCCTGAAACCAAACCCTGTTCTTTTGTTATAGGTTCCCCATAGAGTAAGGGTATATACAAGTTTCCTCATCCTTATAAAACTTGTTCTTTAATAGAGCTAATCAATTCATCCGGGTACCCTCTTTCTAAAAAAAAGGGACTGAACATAATCTAACTCTTGTACAAAATCTTCCTTTTTAGATGTCATCCTTGCAACTCTTACCATCTGTCCCTTGACTATATTACATTTCTGAAAATAGGGATGACTACTTTGGTAGTGCAGGTAAGAGTTGGAAAAACACCTTTTCCTATAAATCTTTCATGTAAATCTGTTGTTGTCCAAGTCTTTTTCTATGCAAACGTCCAAGTAATTACTTTTATTCAATCCTATTTCATGGGTAAAAATGAAAAAATCTGTGGTGGAATTCAAAAAATTCAATACATTTGGGAATCATCTCAAGGGGTCCCTTCCACACAATAAAAATATCGTCCAGTATATTATCAAAATATAAATACATATAAAAGTTCTTATTCAAGCCCTAGAACTACTCATAAGGATAGAACAAACAAGGAAACATCCATCCAGTACATCAGTTTACTAATATGCTGGTTAGAAGGGAGTACCTTTAATCTCCCTCTTAACCAAGAATTATTCAATTTCAAAACACTTGTTATTTATGAGCTTAGAAAAGAGTTCAACAAACAAAGATAGTTTAGAAACAACGTAAGCAAAGATGAAAGAAGGGTGTTGACAGAATTGACTAATACAGTTAATTTGAGAATGATGAAACCTGTCAAGGGGGTGGGGTGGTGTTGATGGATAATATGGACTATACTACTAAAATTTCAGAGATCCTAAACACTGACAATAGGTATGCTGTGGTGTCTAGAAATTAGTTGAATATAGTTTGATTGGATTTTGGATAATAATTTAAGCCAAGGTCTTATTAACGAACAATTACATCATTTTTTAAAGGTCACAAAACCCTTCATACTTAGTATGTTTGGGATCCCTAAGGTCCATAAGGATGTCAGAAACCCACCCCTTAGACCTACTGTCACTTCAGAGGGTTCAAAAACACAGCCCCTGGCCATATTTGTGGATACAAAATTAAAATAGTACCAACCCAAATACCCACACATTCTCACAGATTCGTGGAATTTTTTTTATATAAGATAGGACGTTTAGAGTTTAAAACTGAATTCATTTTTGTGACAGTGGATGTCAAAGATTTATTTTCCATTATTCCACACCAAAAAGGCCTAGAATGGTTCAAATACATGTTAATAGTGTTTGGATTTCTATCTGCAGCTGATTTCAGGTAAGTACTTGAAAATATGGAGCTGGTGCTCAAAAATAATTTTTTGATTTTTCCAGGGGGGAGTTGTACCACCAACTTGATGGGGTTGCCGTGGGTTCATTCTGTGCCCCCATATTTGCAAATATTATGTTATATTGGGAAACCCATTATGTATTTGATTCCATGTATAAAGACTATATTTCTAGGTACTTTCACTTTTTGGACAATATTTTTATTGTGTGGAAGGGACTCCTTGAGATGATTCCCAAATTTATTGAAAGACAACAAAAAATTAATATTAATTATTTGTACACATTCATTACTATGCCTATTGCAAAAATCAGTTTTTAAGTATTTATGTTTTTATATATGTTGTATATTTGATAACGGATGTTTCCTTCCTTTGTTCTATTCTTATAAGTAGTTCTGAAAGAAAGAAATTTTATATATATATTCATAATTAATATACAAACAAAAATAAAATTAGATTTTATGCAGTGAGTGATACTGTTCAAATAAATACAATACTATTAATAATATAGTTGTTTTTAAATTTTTTCTATTGGGCATATTTGCATAACTAATTATCTAATTGATGTTTTATCCAATGGGAAATGGGTGTAGAGAAGGGTGTAGAGAAGGGTTCTGTTATTCTGATGAAGTCTTCTGTAAGAAGATGAAAGCACTTAATCTGTTGGTTTAATATCAGAACTATTCGCACGTTTTGTTTGCCTTATTCTGGTGTCTATTTGCTGGAGGAATAAAACTTCAATTTTTACCTTATGTGAATTTGTTTTTTTTTTGCCAATGCCATTGTGCAGTTAATTGCTAAGGAGAGAAAGCCTTTATTGGAGCTCTATGTGACTGTTTCGTGTTTTTTGGTAATTGGAGCCAGCATTTCTTTGGATTACCAGTTTTTTTTCTTTGAGTGTTTCCAACAAGTTTAAATACATGATATGGGTTTCCTGGGTCATCTAGAGGGACTTGTAGCCTGCAAAGAAGTGGTATTGGATTTTGCCTATGATGATTTGAACATGAAGAAGCTCAAGTGCCTTGTCCTGTTTGACCAGCCTTGAGCTATATTTAGTTTTGATGTAAATCAAGATACCTCCACCTTTAAAGCATGTCAGTGTATTAGCTGGTCTTACTAAATTTAGTTTGTGAAATTTAAAAGGCTCTACAACTGTCACAGAATTTGGGTTCAAATGTTTCTATAAGATCTCAACAGTTTAGTTATTAAGCTTCCAAATGGTTTGGTTGGCATTACCAAACTTCTAAACAGTCCTCCTGAGTTCTGTTTTCTATTACATTTTGGAACACTGGTACAGGTGGTATCTGGGATCTCATCTGCTAAATGCTGCAGTTCCACCTCATCAATATATTTTGTATAGTCCTTGCTAGCAATATAGAAGAGATTAGTATGTCCCTTTTAGTCATTCATTTTAAAACTGTGTGTTTATTTGGTCATTTTATTATTATTTATTTTTCATATTATTC
The DNA here is from genome assembly GCF_019279795.1 of Protopterus annectens. Classification (NCBI taxonomy): domain Eukaryota; kingdom Metazoa; phylum Chordata; order Ceratodontiformes; family Protopteridae; genus Protopterus; species Protopterus annectens. The sequence goes on along the minus strand of NC_056735.1, from coordinate 529,362,552 downwards.
ATATTAATGATTTGTACAAATCTTTAAACTAAGTTAAGATTTAACATACTTAAGTGTTTTATTTTTGTTTGATACAATGACATCATGATGTAGTTCTTTTAAATACCTTTAAATACTGCCAATCATTAGCGGACCGGAGTTCCGCTGTGGCGACCCCTAACCGGCAAAAGCCGAAAGACACAACAACAACATTGTTAAGAAGTTCCTCATAGTGAAGAGAACAAAAGCACTTAAATATTATTTGTGTGGATTTATTTATTTTACCATTGACTAAGGTCCACTTTTTGAAGTCCTGTTCATGGTTTCTTTTGTTGTTTTATAGTACAGTTTAAATGTATTTGGTCACTTTATTCTAAAGGGAACACTGGCATACCAAATCCTGTATTTAGACATTTGTGCACGCATCCATTTCAAAATATTTATCACTCTGCACCAGAGCACACAGACACAGATGTTTGTGTGTACTTGTAAAACCACACACACACATGCACTGCTATTGTCTCTAATGGCTTTGAAACTAGTATCAGTTCTTGTTACTTTAAGTGGTATCCAGTCACTTTAATGCTTGCACATATACACCTACAGAGCTACAAAACATTTCCAACACTTCTGTAAACATTTTTTCATTAAGCTCTGAAAATTTCTTTGTTTTGCTTGTGCCGTTTACTGTATTAAAATTTCAATCCGTTCATTCATTTCAACAGCAACTCATTAATTAGACCCTTTATAATGCAGCTATTGCTGTATATTGTCATTAGCTCATTTAGTTGCACTATTGATAAATACTTAAATGTTGCACCTTTTTTCTCTTAATGTTATTATAAATAGCTGTATCACATATTCACTAATAAGTCTGTTGTTAGGTAAACAATTGGGGGATATTCAGAAACATTCGCTACTATGTAATACATTATTAAATATTACAGATTCCATAGTGTGATACAGCCCATAACTGTTTAGTCATGTATGAGGACCATCATAGCACCCTTAGGGCTGCATATTAAATGACTACAGTCACACTAAGCTGCTATAGGGAAGGGATCAAACTAAGATACTTCACATGATGTACATGATAAGAGAAGTAAGGAAGCACTCACAAGGATATGTATGCCCATGCATGAAATGAAGCTGAAATTTAGGCACTGTGCACAGGCGAAAGATGGTCAGCACAGCAAAGTACTAGAACATTGTATCATATAAATGGAAATAAAAGGGGGAAATAGAAAATATAAAAAATGGGGAATAGCAAGGAGAGAGCTACAGAAAATGGTAACCATAAGAAATGTTAGGTAGGGTGGAAGAAGGACATTTTTATGAGACAAACACCGTTTCCACATATATAAAGAGGGAGGGTAGGTGGGAAGGTAATGATGAGAGTATATACTAGGCTAATGGCCACTAAGGCCCTTATAAGTTCAGCTATGCAACCCAAATGTGACTCACACATTTTATTTATATCAGGGGCAATTTACTGACTGGCTCTGAACATCAGAGACATAGGTGCTAGACCAGGGGTGAATTTCCAATTACCCATTCATGCCCAAGTTGTGTTTGATAAGGATCGAAAGGAACTCTGTAACAAATGGATGGAGAGCCTGTTCGAGAGAATGGGAATTCTCTGAGAAAAATCTCTCCCTCCAGCATGTCCTATTTATATCACAGGCAAAATTTAGGTCTTTTAATCTAGTAGTTATAATGCAGTTTGTTTTGTGGATGAGCAAAAAGTTTAACAAAACAGGTTCCAGGGATGTCTTTTATGCCAATCAATGATCATCTCTTAGAAGTCTGTATAATATGGGGTAAAGAAACAGGGCTTTGAGCTGATCAGCATAGGACATCATGTTTACTGCCTGTATTTATTTTGTAAAGAACCTTTTTGACATTCCATTTACTGCATGTGCCTGGTCTGTTACATACCATAGGGAGCCTTATAGTCTATGATGGGTGTGATGTTATGAGGTAGTGCCATCTGTGCCAGGAGAGTAGGGCAGTACATGTGTACATATGCCAGCATCGCTAGCTGGAGCTGCCGGGAGAGTAGGGCAGTACATGTGTACATATGCCAGCATAGCTAGCTGAAGTTTTATAAATAATTTTGTTATTTGACTATCACACTGATTTGTACAGATGTTTGAGTAAAAAATATATTTGTAAAGTTACTTGTATTAAAAAATGCATCAACAGTAGGTCCTGCTGGACAGAAAGAATGCATGCATGCATATTAGGTTGTATTGTTGTAACTGCTCAAATGTGTATGTTTCTCAGAGAACCCTGGAGGGGTTGAAATGTTTGAAATTCTGTTATAACTTTCAGATGCTGCCTCAGATCTTAGCAAAGCTTTGTGACTGTGTTGTACCAGAGTCAGGTGACCAGAGGTGATGTCATCCTTTAACCAGCATCTGGTTTCTTTGGAACTCTCATGGCAGCACTTTGGAACTTGACAGGAAAGATATCTGACAGGATATATATCTCACACATCCACAGAGACAAAGAGAGACATCATCTGGCTGTTGTAGTGGAAAGACACTCAACACACACCAGCTTGCCTTGCTTTAGTAAGTAGTCAGGGAACAGTAATTCTTCAGTAAGTCAGGGACATTTAGCGAGAATAGTTTAGTGCTGTTTTCTGCATCTGTGAGAAACTATCCAGCTGTATTATTTTTTTTATATCTCTGTGGATGAAACTCTGTTCTTTATTGTATTCAGTATTCTCCTGTTTTCTATTTTATTATTTATCATTTAAATATTTTAATACCTTTCTTTATGGCTGGTCCTTTAGGGAATACTTTTAACATCTCAAGAGTACTTATGCTTGTTTTAGTGACACTGTGGCCACTCCTAAAAGCCTTCCGGCTTTGGTCGTACTCTACCATTTGTATTAGTATTAATTTTACACAGTATAATTGGGTACCCTTTGTAAGAGCATTAGGGTAGCTGACTGGTGGCATAATGATTACCTCAGAGTCTGGACAGAAAAGGGCACAGCTAGTAAATCTGAGCCAGCCTTTTACTAGGTGTGTATGTGTGTGTGAAACTCGGATAACAAAATGTGTATGTCAGCTACTGGGAACAGGAACACACAGCTCCAAGGTGGTCAGTGTGGAGTTTTGTGTGAGTCTGGAGATAGGATAGTCCAGCCCTGGGCCTGGACATGCTCCCTGTGTGTTCTTATGGGAAATTGTGCATTGTGCAGGGAGCTGCATCTGAATATACTGTGTGAATCCATCTTTGCTTTTAGTGACTGTCCTTCACCGGAGTCAGTGGTGAGAACTAAGTCTCCTTGATTGCTGGCCTGTCATAGTGACCCATCATAATGAGTCTGATGAGGACCAAGAACAGTGGTACAATGACCTCTCTGAACATTGATGCCATGCCCTTGCTTAGAAGTTAAGCAACATAGAAGGATTTTCTTACTACCACTGACACATGTTGGTCAAAGGCTAGGTTACTGTCTACATGAGTTCCCAGATCCCTGATTAATGAATCATCTTTTAGGGGTGTTTTACTGATGATGTAGCTACTTGGAATAAATGAGTTTCCAAAGGGTACTATAATTCATTCCTTAGTATAGAGTTTTAAGCAATGGCTTTGGCACCAAGTGTTTGTTTCTGTTTCTGTTAGACCTTCCTGAACGGTATTTTCATCTTGAAGGGGATTCAATGACTGCTGCCAATTTGTAATCATCTGTGAACTTGATTAGACAGAGGCCTTTGACTTTGTTGATGTTAAAGAGGAGTGGGCCTAACAGTGAGGCCTAGGAGACTCCACTGGTGGCCAGCCTCTTTGTGGAGGTGGCCTCACCAAATCTAACCTCCTAGGTCCTATCAGTGAGTCAACAAGCTATCCAGAGTGTTATACAGGGGTTTATACCTAGTTTTGTAAGTTTTCTGACAATGCCTGAGTGGGATATTGCATAAAATTCTTTAGCTAGATTTAGGTAGGCAGTATGCATGGTTTTCCACTCATCCATTGCCTTAGTAACCTTTTCAAAGGAACCCACTATAATCATTAAGCATGACCTTCCTTTGACAAAGTCAAACTGTGATGGATCCAGTGTCTGGAGACCAGTGTCCTTGTTGATAATTTCCATAATAATTCTTTCCATGTCTTTGCAGATAAGACTAGTCAGACTAATGGGTCTGTAATTTCCAGGTTCTGTTGAAGGTCCTCCCTTATGATTGGGGATGTGCATCACAGTCCTTCATTCACGTGGCACAAGGCCTTTTTTAAGACTATAGTTAAATAATGACTCCAGGGATCCTGATAAGTCATATCATTGATTGTTCAGGATGCATCCTGCAATGTTATTGGGGCCCATTGAGGCCATGTTCTTGGCTTTAGTGATCACAGTCAGTATATGCTCCATAGTTATAGTTGAGGGGTTATGTTTGAGGGTATTGGGGTGAGGTGGGGGTAAACTTGGAACTGAATTTGTCTACTAACAGGTTCGCTATATCACTAAGCCCAGTGAATGTGTCATCATTAACCATTAGTTCAGCACATTTCTGTGTGCTGCCCTAGAGATTTCTGACATATCCGAAGAAGACCTTATAGTTATCTTTCATCTAAGAGGCTATCTTAACCTCAAAGTTGGATTTGCTTGACAGAATTAGACCTCTTAGTTGCCTAATTAGTTTAGTTTGATGAGAAAGTTTTTATCTTTATGGTTATAACCCTTCCTGACTTTTGCAATACTCTGCCTTGGAATAGTTCCTATTACTGGTATTAATGGGATTACGGAGTTGATTCTAATTTCAAAGGAAACAGCTTTATGGTCAGACTTTGCTAGGGAGGATGAGACATTGGGGTGGGAGGAGCATTCTCTCACCTTTGTGAGCAGAGGTCCAGTATGTTGGAGCCTTTACTGGGCATATTCACTATTTGGTCTAGGGTGTTTGTATTTACAAAGTCCAGGAATCGCTGCATCTGTACATTTGAGGTATTGTAGGATTCGCACTCTGTAGAGGGGTAATTAAACTCTCCTATGCGTCAGGTGTTAGGTTGGATTGTAAGTGTCTCCAGTAGGTCCAAGTATGCAGTTTGAGTTTCTTCAGACATGGAGGATGACCTATAGCTGACTAGCATATGGTACAGGATTTTGTCTATGGTGATTTCCAGGTGGAGGAACTCCAGCATATCATCCTGTATGACCACATTAGAGGTATTCTTGTTACTGACATATATATTGAAACACCTCCACCTTTAGCCCTTGTCTATGCAGCCACTGGTCTAGAAGTGAGGAAGGTACTGAAACCTTGCACTGCTGGGGTACCAGCTGCCACTTTAAACCATCTCTTGGTATCTGCACAGATGTCTATATTCTGGAGTTTGAGGAGAGCTTGGTGGGAGAGAAGTGCTTTAGTTATGCTCCTGGCATTGAGCCGTAACTTCTTGAGGTTCATTTGAGTTGATTTTTCTATGTCTGTAGGTTTGTCAATTTGGCATTGCCTATAAAAGGCATTATGGGGTTGGATAAAGTTTTAGCCAATATTCAAAAGCCTAGAGGGGGAAAGGTGTAGACAATCCTTGGCAAAGCAACCTGGTCTGTTAACCATGTTCTCCCAAGCTGATAAATATTGTATCCCCTTAGAATGGCAAAAGAAAGACAGCCAGTTGTTGAAATCAATCATTTTTATGCTCATATTGTGGCATCATCATCCTCATTGATGGTATTATGCTGCTCAGTGCTAGACTGTTACCAGCCTGAGACACGTTGTCTGAAAGTTCCATAATGTCTCTCTTCATATAGTCTGGGGAGGTACATCTCAGGTCATTTGTACCTATATGGACTGTGATGGAATCATACTGGTCCCTGTGGTATAATGACATGAGTGCATGCATGATTTGGCAGATCCCGGATCCAAACAAGCAACTAACAGTTCTCTTCTCCTCATTCAGGCTAGTTACAGGGGCATCACTATATCTTAAAATGGAGTCCCCTAGGACAGTAGTCCTGAGAAGTAAGTTTGCTTGCCTTAGGGGCTTATTGTTTGAGGCTCCACTTAGAGTGACAGTATGTGTGGTGTCAGGTGGTGTTTTTCTGAGTGCCTTTGGTCTTGCTGAGGCATGGCTTTCACAATGAGCAGTCTAGGTGATATTTATTGCTTAGGAAGATTGCTTTTAAGTGCCTCAGCATATGTTAGTCTACTGTATGTGCATGCTGTATGCAATATGAGATGGGTGTTTAAGCCAAGATGAGGAAGCATGGAAAGATTAAGCAAAATTACAGTGGCAGACAAACAAATGTGATATGCAGACATGCACAGAATAGGACATGGACAAATGAAGTGGGGGCAACAGTGGAAGGACAGACATACATAGGGTGAGCAAATGATAATGAGGAAGGTTGGTCTACTAACAAGGTATGGAAAATGACAGATAAGTGAGAGAAACACCTGAATAGGGGATGCTACAGGGGCAGGCCAGATCAGATAGGACACCCCACCCATCAGTCTACTCTGTGGCTAACAGCACAGGTAAAGGCTACCCCCAGAGGGCCAATGTTCAGGGCCACACAGCCACAAGACTCTACTAGCCATGGTAGGAGTTGCCCCATTGTATCTAGGTAGGTCCCAAACAGCTGGTGAACCTCAGATGTTACTGGGCTATGCACCCAGTGCTGGCTTTCCGAATCATTGTAAGATGAAGAGTCTCCACCACCTCTTGAAAGGTGTTCACAAAGGCAGCAAACAAGGTCTCTAGGCCTCCTTCAACAAGGTGACTTCTGTTCCCCATTTGATGGACAGACCTGGCAACTTCTGGTGAACCAGCACTAAATGCATCAGCTGACACAGACTCAGGTGCCTGCTACTGCTCCTGTGCCACAGATGGACCTCCAGATGGAAGAGAAAAATTAGAAAGAGAAAACCTACAACACATGAGGTTAATTATATGGGGTAAATAGAAGAGAAATTGTGCACTGCAGAAATGAACATGGTATCTGCAGTCAGTTCAGGAAGAGCAAGCCATCCATCTTAAGTAGGCCTTCCTGTTGTTTTCATACTCCTTTCTTACACTAAAAGAAAATAGGAAGAATAATACTGAGCCTGAAGAAGAAAAGCAGAGAGAGAACACAGAATGGTAAGAAAATATTACTAATATACAGTACTTAACAATATATAGTTGGTACACTCTTCTTAACCTCTGTCTCCAACTAGTGAAGCAGGTCTAGATGGCATCTTCACCAGTTGCTATACCTACGGCTGCACTGCTTAACAGAATTGGTGAAGCCAGTGAGATCAGTTACTTCAATGACAGGCTGGTGCCAAACAGCCACTTATATAAAGCACCATCATAATGGCCTAGTATTTTCTTCTCAAAGTCCCTGTGGTGAAAAAATAGGAAAATTGTGATCTTTGTTGAAGTCAGTGCCTGAAGAGGCAATGACCACTTTACATATCCACTCAAGGAGCAAAGTGATAGTTTCATGTGTGAAGCCACATGTTGTTAGAGGGTAAATGATGTACATTATAAACAGCATTGGTGCTCTAGCAAAATATCCCTACTTCTGAGTCACAGCACTACAAGTTTAACAGGTTCCATGCATGAATATGATGTGTACATGTCTCATTAGCCCCAGGTCAGGCAGGGGCAAACAGGCTACTGCATAGTTGAACTAAATTCCTTTATTAGTATAACTGCCTCACTACAAGGCCCATTTCTGCATGATATAAATCGTGGCATATTGTAGATGATTGCATTATGATAAGCAAGTCAGGTATCAGTATTTCACTTAAGAAGACACTGCTCTTTGATATGGACATACAAAAGGAAAACCATGTACTTGGTAATGTGCCTCTGCATGGCACTGCACTGCACTGCACTGAACTGAGCACCCATGATAGATGCTAGAAAGAGGGAAACAGGAAAACTGTGCAGGTCTATATTAATTTATCAGATGATGTATTCAGCGAATACATCTTCATCGATTACCAGCCACCAAAATTCACTTCAGCAAACAGTGGAATTTTTCCCACGCTTCGGAAACACTTGGCCATCACCTCAACTTTGCCCTTTTCCCCACTGTAGTGTGATCTCAGAGTTGATATATATATAGTAAGAAGGATGTGGGGGGGGTACAGTCCCCCATGCTGGATGGTGTTGGGGGCAAAGCCCCCACTTGGGCAGATTTAATTTAGTGGATTGTGTGTTCCAGGCGGTTGGTGGGAAAGAATTTCTGAACTGTGGGAAAAATTTTGCAGTTCGCTAAAATGAATTTCGGAGGCTGGTGATCGATGAAGATGTATTCACGGAACATGTCTTTTGATGAATTAATATAGACCCTCCTGTACATACCCCACAAGAGATTGGCAGTTACATGTCCAGCTGCAGGGTGATAATCTATGGCAGGAAACACGGCACAAGAGCATGACTGTTACATGTCCAGCCTCGGGGGTCCTTTGTCAAAGAACACAGTAGACAGACATGAAAACTACATATACAGCTGTAGGGGGACCTGTAGAAGTATGCATGGCACATAGTCATGAGAGTTACATTTCCAACTGTGGTGGGAACATGGCAGTTGTATGCCCAGCTATGAAGGGGACCTGTTGTATGGAAAATAATACAAGGACGTGACAGTTACATGCCAGCTGTGGAGGTGATCTGTGCCAGGGTAAACAACACAAGGACATGATAGATACACATTCAACTATGAGAGGGCACACTATGTCGTACACACAGAGAGTGCAGAACACATTACATAGGACACAGTGATTCTTGTGGATAGGCAAAGTCAAGACTGTACATTTAGAAGGTGAGGGAGGTATATGATGCACATAGTAATACATATTGCCAACACAGTGATACAGAATTCAGCTGTCCCCAGTATTGAAGAACATTCCTGATTTTGCCTCATATTTTGTTAATGAGTATAATAACATTTTCAAATTTCTGATAAATCACTGAAGATCACAGTCAGTCAATAATGCCAGGCATTAAAGTTTCATATTTCTAATTTTTCAAAACAAAAATGCAAGCTGATGCAACACCTGTTGTTCCATTTTATTTTTAAGTGAATTACAGTACTATTTAAAAAAAAAATGTCCCTGTTTTCTGCCTTTGTTCCTCCATTATTTTTGGCTTTCTCCAGAATTATTGAGCAAAAAAGTTGAAAAGTATGTGCAGAAATGGGACCATAGGTCTGTCACTGCTGTTGATATAAGATAGAGGAGAATGTCACAGCATGAGAGTGGATAGTACATTGGCACCTAATTTGTTGCATGAGGGTATTGCACATACAAATGATCACTAAGTACAGTCATACACACACACATACACACTCACACGCACACACACACACACACACACACACACACACACACACACACACACACACACACACACACACACACACACACACACACACACACACACACACACTCTGCTTAACACATGTATCCCACTGTTATATGCATCTTGACATGCATGCATAAGAGATGCAACAGCTGAAAAAGTTAACCCCCAAGAGACTGAGGTGTTACTACAGTCCCAAACCCATATGGCATGCATAACCTGGAATAAGGTAAAACATCCAAAGCATTCTTGGGTCAGGTGTGGCAGGGAGTGGTGCAGGACAGCAATGATGGAGACAGCCATAAATGAATGTACAGGTATAGAAAAAGATAACTGATATACTGTCACATGCCAAAATCCAAGCTGAGGGCATTTCTAGGGAAGTAGGGATATGTCCAGTGCAGGAGATACACCACCCATACAGTTCCTAGTATCCCTGAAGAAAGAGGGGGATTGGACCTTTATACTTGTTGGTGGCTTAGATTTTGCACCTGAACTGAGGACAATTGCCTGAATGTCTGTAAGGGATACACCAGGTTAGTATTAGCATGTTACATTTCCACTGCACTCAGTGATTGCATATGAAGGGGACATATTCAGCAAAACATCTCTGCTAATCTCTACTCTAGGTATGTCTGGCTATATGTACAATGCCCTGCACCTCAGAATATATATGTACCCATTAGAGATTCACATATTGCATTATGTGCCAGCATATGTGTCACATTTTGGGAAACTGAAACATATGTTTTGTAGCTTCTAGAGGTGTGTTATTGTTATACATTCATAGGTTCCACTTTTGTAGGTTTAAGCATGAGAAGACAGCACTTGTCTGATGTCAAAAGGTCAACTGTGGCTCCCAGTCATGGCAACATGAATATGGCACAGTCAGATAACACAGTGGCACTGTCAACAATTATATAATTGGAGGGCTCACACACATCCCCCACATATGATGCAAGAGAGGTAGGCCAGACTTACATCCTCACCAGTGTTTACTGCTGGACATCCTGTTTCTCTGAACCTTACCTGGCCAGATAGAGGTCCCCAAGTTATATGGCATCTATCAGCTGCACTGATGTACATGCACATAGCATAGGGGAGAGACATGTTGGTGGATGTTACCACCATAACTCCAGGTTTTCCACAGCCAGAAGCAACACTTGGCATCAATAAGTAGATGTGCATGTTTGTAATCCAAACAGAGGCAGCTGCTACACACACCATGGTAGAGTTTTTGAATAAATATGTGGTTGGTGGGATGATGACATACAGTACCTGAATGACTTGCAGGGCAACCTACAGTGCCTAGACAGTGACATTAAATACAGGGACAGGGAGCAGACAGTGCTGCCCAGATCCTTGGTATGCCACACAACATCCATGGGTGTGTCCATGAGTCAGATGATAACTGCCCTGTGTTCTGTCTCTGGAGGCCAGTCTGGCCATGGCCATGAGAGGGTCCATAAGTAGAAGGTAGTCACACACATATGGTGCACACGATTCAAGAAACTACATCACTGTCACCTCTGAAAGTTGCTTCCTACACACCTGGGTATGCTCATTACCATGGTTGTGGCTGATGATCCCCGGATTGCACCCTTTGGATGCCTCACCAGCCCACACAATCCCAGATGTGCATTTCTACATTGTCACTATCCTCAGCTGGCTAGCAGAATTCCATGTCTATCCATGGTTGTTGGTTGTGGCTTATGATAATCCTCAGGTTCCAGCCCCTAGATGTTTCACCAGCCCACCCACTACCATTGTCACTCTTCTCAGTTAGCCAACTGAATTCCATATCTATCCATGGCTTTAGCTAGGTTGTCAATGCCATAAATCTATTAGCTAACAATATGGAATACCAAAATGGTGTTTCTGTCATGCTTTCAAAGTGTTATGCTATCCCTATTATGGAACTCTACAAGTTTCAAAATGTCAGGTCAAAGCAGTACACATAGACAGCAGTCATGACATCTCTACCCTGCCACTGGAGGATATGATTTCTTTTTCCCCACCCTGTCACCAACATGAGAGGTTATCACAGACACTGCCTATGTCCCATATGATGAGATCTTTCACTGTCTTCACCCACCTTTGCTAATGACAATAATCATCACTTGCACTGTGCTTCATCCACCTGTGCAAATGATGTTTATTGTGCCTTGCTTACCTTCTAACCTGTGTTGAAGGCAATATGCATAGTGTGACCAGTTAGTGCACTCTATTGCATAGCTTGGGTAAAATATTGCTTGGATCAGATTTATTCTGCTATTTCTGTATTATGGCCCATAGTTCTGGACCAGATATTGCATCTTTGCCAGTGCTACAATGTACCACACTCACCTTTGCCTTGCATTGGAAGCTGCTGCAGCCCAGTATATTCCTCCAATGATTCAGACCCTCACTCCTTTTCAATCACTGCAAGAGGATTTCTCAGACAGTATTGTAATCTTCCCATGTTGTATCTGTGTGTATGCTGACATAGTACGTATCATGGCTCAAAGCATGAATATTAGGCTGTGGATTTCCTGTACATATTGCATTGAACCACCAGAAGTATCCAAGCAGTAGGACTATCCCTTCAGGAGTCCATTACATGTTCAACAATATCCCTTGTCTGCAAATGCATGGTGTTATAAGAAATCTCAGCCATGGTCTAGAATGGCTTCAGACAAGGTCATCATTCACAGTTCCAAGGCATATACAGCATTATTTGTAACACACAACAGTGGACACTATTATATGTGGCCTGCTAACTGCTTGAATGGGAACCATATATACTGGGCTGTATAACCACCAATGTGTGCAACAATCAACTAGAAGACCCTATGGAAAGTCATCTCTTGACAATTGGTGGAGGTTACACATGTGCTAGATGTGGAAATCATGGAAACTGCCTGGGCAAGGCACGGCCATACTGTATATTACACCCTATGCATTGCATACCATCTGACAGTTAATGGAGTGAAAACCCTTACACTTGATTACTAGACGTTGTTTGGAGCAGGTAGAGCCTTAATAGTGATGTGTGTGTGTAAACTATGACTCCCAAGAGCTTACTGAAATGAGCTGTGCTGTAAAATTTCCATATACTGTTGATTCTCTCCTGTGCTGTCTTTGATAAGCATATATGATCTTCCTTATGTTGCAGCACCACATCAAGAAACTAGTGTAGGAGCCATGAAATTCATATCAATGAAATTCCTAGCCTTTCCCTCTGGAGAGCAGTGAAAATAGCAAGGATGACTAATGGTGCACAAACCTTTGTGTACACAAGGATGAGCAGTCCAAGCTTCTCCTTGATTCCATGTGTGGGTGGCACATGTCTGCTAAGGTGTCCCTATTCACACTGTAGCTGTCAACAAAGTCCTGCTCATGAAATCTATGGTATGCTAGCCACTGGCAGACCCATCTGCTCTGCAGAAACTGATGGCATGCAGCCATAATTGTCTACTATTTATTTTAAATACCTCTGACTGATTTAGTGTTACTACATCACCAGAACGCCTCCTTCTCTCTCTCTCTCTCTCTCTGTTCTTTATTATTTTCTGCAATTCTACTGTTAGTTTTTGGCGTTTAGTCATTTTCTAAAAATAGGGCTGTACAAACGCTAGCTGTCTGGTAACGTTTCATAGCCAATACATACCTTTGTTCTCACTTTCAGTGTTCACTGATTGATTTTGTTTGTGTTCCCTCTGCTTCATTTTGGGTCTTCCCTTTCTTTTTCAAACTGTCTGCTTGCACATGACCTACGCTCATCTGTCTCCATAGTAACGTCCCATCATCCTTAGTGCCATTCAAATTTCTCTGGTTGGTGTGTGGCACTATCTTTTTTCACCTACTACTCCAATCTGCTCTTCCCCTTTGCAACTTCTGGTGATGCATGGTTATGTCTAGCTACTAGTCCATACTATGTTGCTGTAACACCCAATGGTAAATATGCATTTTTACTGTATGTCTCCTATATTTGCTTTAAAATTGTATTGTATTGCTGCCACAGTATGAGCTTGTTTGGCTGGTTAAACATATTTATTTGTGGGACTAGTCAGTCTTTTGAAGCAGACTTGCGTCTTATCTGAAACTATTTGTAATTGCTTATTTACAGCTGCTTTATTTAGTGTGTATGTTTGCTGGGACAAGGTTTTTGGTTCACTTGGAAAGGACTGTATTAATGGTATAGTGATTGCTTTCCGTATGCAATATTGAGTACTGTTTCAGTTTTAACTGCCATTTTTTTTTAAATTACTGTTAATGTTTGGGTAATATGTGATGTTTCCCTAATGAATGCAGTCACCACAGTTTAATTTGTATGCTATAGCTTCTGTATGAATGTCTCTACTTTATACATATTTTATCTTAAAGTGATGTAAGACTGATTATTATGTGAATAGCTAACTGATGTAGTATGTGTACTATATGTTATTTTTGGCTAATATACTACAAGATATCTGGCTAATATTCTAGCCGTTGTTATAGCATTTATTGCTCTGTCATTCCGAATACATGTTTACATGTCTTGTTATATCTGTAAGGTTTATTTGGATTCATAATATTACTATTAGAGTGCTGTTAAATTTGCCTTGATAGGAGAGTTACAAATGTTTTTTTCTCAGTGTTGTGTTGTTTTTGCTCTAGGTATTGATTTTAATTACCATATTTCTCTCACATCTTTCTTCACTTGACTACCCTTTCTAATGTTTTCATTCTACCATTTTTATTCCTTAGGTATGGTCCTGTTATTTTACCATCAATAAAACAAAAGAAATTCTACTACTGGACTTATTGGGAAGAACACCATAAGCCAGCACAGGAGAGAATCAACAGTATATGGAAATTTTACAGCACAGCCTACAATTCCAGTAGTCATCACTTTAACTTCCTCTGAGTTTTGGTGTTTTTAAAACAAAATGAAAAAACAAAATTACAGCAAACTAATTGCTATTTATTTTAAATACCTCCGAATGATTTAGTGTTGCCACATCACAAGAATGCCTCCTTCTGTCTCTGCTTTCTTTAGTATTTCCTGCAATTCTACTCTTAGTTTTTGGTGTTTTAGTAATTTTCTGCAATAGGGCTGTACAAACGCTAGCTGTTTGGTAACTTTTCATAGCCAATCTTTACCTTTGCTCTCACTTTCAGTGTTCACTGATTGATTTTCTTGCATTCCTCCTGCTTCGTTTTGGTTTTGCCCCACTCCATTTGCTCTCTGGGCTCACTCTGCTCCTCTTCCTACCCCCATTTCCCACCCCCCACTACCACTAGATTTATCCTATCCATACCACTCCCACTCATTAACACACAGCTAATCTCCATTCACTCTACACAACTATCCAATCACATTACACCCTAGTCAGCTAATCACATAACCCTTCTATACATCCACTCACTTAGGATCACATTACCACTCCCTCCTTTCACATCCACTATTCTACTATGATACACATACAGTGCTCCATCTCTATTCTCCTGACATGTTTACTTCATTTTACTTCCTCCTATCATCACACCATTTCTAAGTTTTCATCACCCACTTATTTAGCATTACATCTTTTTCACAACACTTGCACTTACTTCATCATTTCACCAACCCTATTTAATAATACTAACACTATATATTTTACCTACAGGTACATGCAGCTTTCACGCACTGATTTCCTACTTTACAAATTTCAAAGTTTCACACAAACTATCTTTCTCATTTCTCTTCAGTTTTTCTCATCTGAATCTATGTGGTGACATTCACCCCAACCCTGGACCAATACACTTCAATCAACATAGACAACCTACAGTTAGCCACCAACTATCTCACCAATCTTTCATCATAGTCCCTCAGTTCTCAAATAGAACTCCACACAAATCTTCTGATCTTCTACTATTAAACATAAATATTAGGAGCCTTTTAAATAAACTAAGTAAATTCCACTCCACCCTCTCACTCTATTCACCCAACATAGTAGTCCTGACAGAAACCGGGTTAAAACCTCACATATTTGGTAAAGAGATCCTTACCCCTGGCTATAATATTCTTAAACAAGATAGAACACATAAAAGAGGAGGAGATGTTACCATAATATATAAAAATACTCTCAAGCTTGGATGACTTGATAATAATAATCAAACTACCACTAACGCTGAGATACTATCAACCGAACTTAAACTTAACCCTCCAAAAATATAACCATTATTGCTATCTACATCCCACCAGGTAGCAACACTCACACAATTGAAGAATTCCTTTTTAGTTTATCTAGCTCTAATCAGGAAACAATTATACCGGGTGATCTCAACAACAATTGGCTCACCTGTTCTAACAATAATCCCTCAGACTTCATCAACCTTTATCGCCTCTCACAAATAATTCAAACCCACACCAGAGTAGACAAGTCCACTGACAGACAATCCATTCTTGATTGGACTCTAACAAATAACCCAACACTATCCCAGCAATCCGGTTGCCTCTCTGACACCCTCGGTGACCATCTACCTACTTACTTACTAAGACGATCTGTTCACCCTCAAAAAAATATACCATATATAAACAAATTCGTAACAAAAAAAATTCTTGCCCCACATATTCATTTCCACACTCAAACAATGCAACTGGTTCCACTAAAATTCCTACAGTTAGACAGTGCAGTAGAATACTTTAACAGCATGTTCTTAAGCATTCTTGACAACCTTGCCCCACCCAGAACCATAAGAGTGAAATATAAATATGTTCCCTAGTTAACAAATGACACAAAACCAACTGTTCAAAGACAGAGTTAAAGCTTGGACTCACTACCAAATCAATCAGAATCAAACTACACTACACCACTATAGACTGCTAATAAACAGAGCAAAAAAATGTATTAAACATGACAAAATCAGTACTACACAAATCTACTACAAAAACATCATAACAATCCAAATAAATTATGGGCCACCATAAAGCAGCTATTACAGCCTGGATTTGCCTCCACTCCTAACCCCAACATTTCTAACTCCACAGTACTTATTGCAACATACTTTAACACTCATTTCATTGTTACAGTTCATTCACTAACCAATACTAGTATTAATCCCACACCTAACCTAACACACTTCACTGTAACCACTAACTGTTTCTCTTTTAAACCTGTCCAAACCAATATCATTAAAAGATTGCTCTCTAAACTTAAACCCGCTACCATTGCTGCTGATAATCTACCCACTGAATTTTTAAAACTTGCTGCTGATGCCGTTGCATTTCTCATCTCTGTCTTCATCAACCATTCCATTACAGAACATTATCTACCCAAACTCTGGAAAATATCCCATATTATCCCACTTCACAAAGGAGGTTTATCTAAAGACCTTTCCAACTATAGACCAATAGCTATTCTGCCTTCTCTGGTTAAAATTCTGGACAAATGCATAAACCTCCAACTCTTTTTAATAACAATCTATTTTCTAGTTCCCAACATTGATTTTGCCCTGGTCATAGTACCACTACTGCCCTATTAAGCTTCACACACATGGTCGACCAACTTAAGAAGAATAATCATGTTGCTTCTATCTTTCTTGATATGTCCAAAGCTTTCGACAGTGTCCCATCAACTGCTCCTTCAAGAACTCTCCCTACTAAATATTAGCCAACCTTTACTCACATGGTTCCAAAGTTACTTATCTGAACATCATCAGTCTGTTAAATGGCACTCTGATCTCTCCTGTCTACTGTGTGTCTCAGTTGGAGCCCCACAAGGGTCTATCCTAGGCCCTATCCTCTTCTCAATCTTCACCAACAATCTACATAAAGCTACCCAAACTGCCACCATTATTCAGTATGCAGATGACTCTACTCTGCTCTGCTCCTTCTCTCTCACTACTCCAACGCGTAACTCAGAAATCCTTTACTTCTATAGAAACCTGGATCTCCAAACATCAACTTATCCTTAATCCAAGTAAAAATAAATTAATGATCTTTTCCAACAGAAAATCCCTTCAGCATTGATCCTCCTTTATTATTTCCTCCTCAAATAACACCATTATAGAACCCTGTCCCTCACACAAAACTGATTGGTGTAACTATAGAGACAGGCTTACAACTTGCTAAACACCTAGGAGTAGTAATAAAAAAACACATATCAAACTAGGATCGTTATACAGAATTAAGCCTTACCTCACAGACTCCACCAGGCAGTCTATAGCTAGAACCCATTTACTTTCTACTCTTCTATATGCCTCACCTATCTTTACTAACCTAAACAAAACAGACTTGGCTAAGTTTGAATCTTGCTATAACAAAATTGCTAAATTTGCAGCTACCTCTCCATTTAGATCTCATCACTGTACTGCTCTTCACCAATTGAATTGGCTTGAACTGCAAAATCTCCTAAACTTCGCCCAACTATCTTCTGCTCATTCCATGTTATACCAACCTAACAAATGTCCATCTCTCCAAAAACTACTACAACCACAGACCAGTAATAAAAACTCAAGATCCTCCAATAAATTTGTACTGAATGTTACTAAACCAAACAATACTTTTGGTGACTTACTCTACTCATCACATTGCTAAGATATGGAACAATATACCTCAGGAAATCATAAACACCTCTATCATCATTAAATTCAAATAACACCTTAAAGCCTACTTACTCAACGTATAGCTTTACTATTTTGTTAATCCCAGATGATTTCATCCTTTTGTCATCCTCTCTTTTGTTTATTCTCTCCTTATCCAGTCTGCTATTTACTTAAACTTTACCTCTCCAGCATCTGCTCCTGTCTAGTTTCACCTTATTTTCCCTTTTACTCTCATTTTCACTAACATCTCTCTTCACTTTATTCCTTATCATCATCATCATCTTCTTCTTTCTCGTACTCTTCCTTGTCTATACTTTCTTTCATGTTTCTTTCTTTCTATGTTCTGTTACATTCTCTTTCACTCTTTTGTGTTATTCAATTTCTGTATATAGCTACTATACATGTTCACTGTCACAATATTGTTGTAGTTACTACTGTTGCACTAATGTACTGTTTTGCAAAATGTTAAGTGACTTAATGAATTATTGTTATTGTTATTGTTATTATTATTATTATTTTGTTGTTTGTAATGTGGAGCTTTTCTCCCTGGGCCTCCACTGAAAATGGACTTCTTGTCCAGTCAGACTTTCCCGGTAAACAAATGTCAAATAAATAAAAATAAAATAAAGTATGGACACATGACACTCTTCAGCTATAACTTCTGCTGCTATCATGAACATTGCATCAATAGTCTATCTTCTGTCCACCAAAGATTCCTGGCATTCAGAATTGATGAATGTTATAATGCATAGCACTGCTAAATATATCACTGAATCACTCCAAAAGGGTTTATGTCATAATTTCTGTATGTGATGAGACTAATGTGCACGTAGACCCCCATTTGTATACCATTATACAATCATTTGCACACCTTGCATACAGAGCTATTTCTCCCATATCATGACCGCTGTACTTCTGTCTTGGAATTATCTCCTTCCTGTATGTCACTGCTCTTCATGCTACCTTACTTAATGCAATATGATTTATATGTTTCTGAACACCACAAATGTTTTCTAATTGACATAAATTGAGTACATTGGAAACTGCAATATTTTGAAAATTAATTGGCGTTTAGTTATAGTTTCATCTGTCTTACCTTGTAAAACTTGTTGTACACCTTAAGAAAAATCATACCAGTTATTTATTAAACTCAGTTCATTTTGCCCCAAAATCCATTGCATGTGTTGTTTTATAAACTAAATATGATTGAAAGTCTTTATTACTATGCACAATGGCTTTTAGTCACTAGTATTAATATTTTACTTTCATAATCACTTAGCGTTCCATTTCAGTCAGCACAAGGTCGTCTCTCAGTAGCCTGTATGATACCAAGAAGAGGGACAAAACTTTGAGACGTCTATTGTTTGTATGATTTTTGACCCTTGATTTTCTTAGTGAGAAAGCATTGTGGTTGTTCCAGTTGTCACATGTAAAACCAGTACATGTTTACATTACTACAAAGGCATAAATGCATATACATAACAGAATGTGTCAGGCTAAATGTATTAGAAAATTTTTAATCCAAACAACTACAAAATTCCTTCTCAGTGTCCATCTCGGTTTTGTTACCTATAAAAAGTTCATGTTTTTTATTACATGCAAAGGTAGGCTGAACTAAGACACCATTTTCACGACTGCAACACTATAAGACACAGAACATGCAAGGCGACACCATTTTTACAACTGCAGCACTATAAGACACAGAACATGCAAGGCCAGATTCATAAAGGTTACCATAAAGTGTACACCATATGTACCCTTTGTGTATATTTTCTGAATTCAAGAACAACCCTGCCACAATGCTTCTGTTTTCTATTCACTCAGAAAGGTTATTCTAAGTGTACATGTTGTAATGTACATTATAAATCATTATACAAACATAAGAAACAAAACAGCAATACCACAAAATACAGCAAATCAGTAAGTTAATTTCATTTATTCTAAACCTACTAGAACACAACTACATGGGGTTCAGCTCTACTTATGTTTTAAATGCCATATAAAAGTACAAGAAAACCTTTATCATAGGGTCCACAGAACCCAACATGTCAGAATGTAAAACATTTTTCAAGAATCACGGCTAAAGAAATAATAGTTAATAATGGAGTAAGTCTGGTGATGGACAGGCTGACTGACAAGATCAGGCAGGAGTCCCTGTGGACTATGATGTTTGTAGATGACATTGTGATCTGTAGTGAGAGTAGGGAACAGGTGGAGGAGACCCTGGAGAGATGGAGATATGCTCTAGAGAGAAGAGGAATGAAGGTCAGCAGGACTAAGACAGAATATATGTGTGTGAATGAGAGGGAGGATAGAGGAATGTTGAGAATGCAAGGAGTAGAGGTGGCGAAGGTGGATGAGTTTAAATACTTGGGATCAATAGTTCAGAGTAACGGTGAGTGTGGAAGAGAGGTGAAGAAGAGAGTACAGGCAGGATGGACTGGGTGGAGAAGAGTGTCAGGAGTGATTTGTGACAGACGAGTACCAGAAAGAGTGAAAGGGAAGGTCTACAAGAGGGTAGTGAGACCAGCTATGTTACATGGGTTGGAGACAGTGGCATTGAGAAAAAGGCAGGAGTTTAAGCTGGATGTGGCAGAGTTGAAGATGTTATGATTTGCACTGGGTGTGATGAGGGCAGACAGGATTAGGAATAAATATATTAGAGGGTCAGCCCAGGTTGGAAGGTTTGGAGACAAAAGAGAGGCAAGATTACGTTGCTTTGGACATGTGCTGAGGAGGGATGCAGAGTATATTGGGAAAAAGGTGCTAAGGATGAAGCTGCCAGGTAACAGGAAAAGAGGAAGGCCTAAGATAAGGTTTATGGATGTGGTGAGAGAGGACATGCAGGTGGTTGGTGTGACAGATCAAGATGCAGAGGACAGGAAGAAATGGAAACAGATGATCCGCTGTGGCGACCTCTAATGGGAACAGCCGAAAAAAGATGATGATGAATGGAGTAAGTCCACTGTGCGTAATAATGCCAGAATCAGATACACTGATACAGATGCTTCTCCTTTTTTAGGACTCCTGCTAGTTTGTGCAGCTTGTATGAAACTTCCTTCTTCCTTCCTGTTCTGTCTGCCCTTTTTCCTCAGCATATTTGATTAATTTCTCCCTAGATGCTTCACAAATTGTCATTTGTGTAATTCTTATTTCAGATGCAGAGTGACATGTTAAAATGCAAAGGTTTGTGTAAAAGTTAAATGCAAAGATGCATGAATTTATTTTCTTTATGTACGTTTAAACATCGGGTGCTTTGAGTTGGACTTCGATTAGAATTTTTGAAAATGTATATGGACAAAAGGGAAAAGCCCCACTTAAGTCGACTCTGCTTGCATTAATATAAACATCATTCCTTCTACTGATACAAAATTCAGCAATCATTTTGAAGCCGTAGTGATTGCCTTTTGAGATTCAGAGTTCCTGACCTGCTGTTTTCCATAGGCTGGTACTAAAAGATGCTCTTGTCTCTGCCAATGTCACTAACAGTCTGTTTCCTGTCACTCACACAGGCATCAGCTTTCACTTGTCTGACATCTGCTCTGGCAAGTGTGCTAATGTTGGTTTTCAAGCTTAAAACATGTAATTTTTCTGTCTGAATCCGTATTCATGCTTTGCCTGCCATTCTGTTTTGTCAGTTCCAGTGAGTAGCTGTAAAAATATAGCAAAGAAAAGTTGTTTGTTACTGGTCCAAGACCCCATAGTTCTACAGTGCCAACCTGTTTGTTTTCTAATACAGAAAGAGAAGCATGTCCTTTGTTGTATTTCTGGTGTTTTCCTCGGCAAGAGATACTGCAAAATGACAGGCAGCTGAGAGACTAAATAGCACTGCGAGCTGAGACAAATGTGCATCAGCTTCCTTGAATGTCAAACTGAGAAGACTTCCACTAATAGTACATTTTATGCTTCACAGTGTTTCCACATTCTTAAAGGAGTAATCTTAATGTGTTCCTAATGTTCTTGGGAATTAATTTAAAATTTGGCAGTATAGGACCTTTTCCATATTGCTTTCTGCTAGGCATTCTTTCAAGATTTTTAAGCCACTGTTCTGTTTTCAGATTTCTACTATGAAAGACATATTTAAATCTGCTGTTTTGAAATGCAGACATTTCTTTTCAGAAATCCTTTCATCTACCTACACGTGTCTTTTTAAATAGCTGTAGGTCAATGACAGATGGCTTGTTATTATTGTTGAGTGTTTTAATTAAAAAGTCTGTATTTGCAGTCAATTGCTTTAACTATAGCTGTCCACAGTAAAAAAAAAAAAAGAATATTTTGTATGCTTAACAGAGTGTAGTCTTTTTGTTTTTTTTGCTTTATGGATAACATACCATGTCTGGGGCTAAATGTCTAGAGACTTGAACACGTGGTTGTATTCATCCATTGACTAAAACATATTATACAATGACCTCCCCCATTAATATTCTAAAAAGTGCGCACTGATTGGCCAGTGTGCCCATTCTAAATTCCCCAATATACCAACGGAAAAAGGTACGGCCGCCCAAACTTTTTTTTCTGTTGGTATAAGGTGTCTTTTTTAAATAAAAAAATTAAAAAAAAATAAAAAAATCGGAGCAACAGAGACTTTCTTTTCTTCGTTGCTTTTGTTTCAAAGCATTGATGTACTGGGTACGCATGGGAACGCAAATCCCATACGCATGCGCAGTACATCAACAAAAGGAAGCAATATACCACCACCAGCGGAAGAACAGTAATGCACCATTATACAAAGACATTATTTAAGAAAAGTAAGTATTTTTTCTTAAATAATGTCATTGTATAATAGCAATAACTGACTCCGTGGTTGTGCTATATTATAGCAATAATCCACGCCTCGGTGTGGGTAATGCTGGATTTACCCACGGTTGGTGTGGTTTGGTCATGAGGGTGAAGCACGAGTGGCCAAACAAAGCCAACCATGGGTAAATCCAGCATTACCCACACCAAGAAGTGGGTTATTGCTATTATACAATGACATTATTTAAGAAAAAAAATAATGACTTTTCTTAAATAATGACATTGTATAATGCCTCCTTGCTGCCCTTCCACAGCTGTCTGGTATTCTGCGGCAGTTCTGATGTACTGCGCAGGTGTATGCCTACGCAGTACATCAGAGCTGTGGGCAAAAGCAATGGATAAAGCAAGATCTCCATTGCTTTTTACAAACTGTTTCACTATGTTAAATGGGTTTAACATCGAGACAGCTTTAAAAAAACAACGGAGAATCTCTGTTGCCTTTTTAAAGCTGTCTTGACCCATTTAACATAGCGAGACAGTTTTGAAAAAAGCAATGGAGAAAGCAAGATCTCCGTTGCTTTTTACAAACTGTTTTGCTATGTTAAATGGGTTTAACATAACGAGACAGCTTTAAAAAAAGCAACGGAGAATCTCCGTTGCTTTTTTTAAAGCTGTCTCGCTATGTTAAACCCATTTAACATAGCGAGACAGTTTGGAAAAAAGCAACGGAGAAAGCAAGATCTCCATTGCTTTTTACAAACTGTCTCGCTATGTTAAAGGAGTTTGAGATAGCGAGATAGCTTTAAAAAAAGCAACTCGTTTAACATAGAGAGACAGTATGAAGCAACAGAGATCTTGCGTTCTCCGTTGCTTAAAAAAAGTTATAGTAATGGAAAAAGTCCAGTCGACCTGACCTTTTTACCATTACTATAACTGATTTAAAACGTGTATGCTGATCAATCAGCATGCACGTTTTTGAATATTAACGGGGGGTCGTTGTATAATGAAGATTTACCCACAGTTGGCTTCGCCCTCGTGATTAAACCACACCAACCGTGGGTAAATCTTCAATATACAACACGACGTTGTTGGTTATTGCTTAAATAATTGCTGTTATTTGTGTGTGTGTGTGTGTGTGCACTCCAGCACCTGTCTTATTTATGTTTTAATTACTGATATTATTAACTTCCATCAATGCATCACCTGCTTTCATCAGACTGGAAAATGCAGACTAATAATGCATGAGTAGTAAAGATAAACATTTTCTCTAAATCTTTACCCAACATGACGAAATTCATTGAATTAAAGAAAGTGTCATGAACTCTTTATTCCGAAATGTGCTGCATGAGCATTGTTGAAAGATATGTACCAAATTATTAAAGTGAATGAGATGTTAAAATAAGAGGGGTGTCTTGTCTTGATATATCTGCACTGAAATCCTTATTTCTTCCAGTTCTACAACTGATACTCTTTCAAGAAGTAGTCAGAATTCCATCCCATTTAATCAAGTATTCTGTTGAGTATCAAATGCCTGCTTATGTCCTGCTGTTATTTTATTTGTGTCTGTCACCTCTGTTAAAAAGCTAATCAGCATGTCTACTATCCTCTCTTAAGAAAAAAGTGTTTCATCTTATGTACTCATGGCATGTTCCTCTCCAGCCTTCCTTTAAACAAATACATAGAGATGAAGAGCACAAAATATCTTCTGCAGCCTGAATGAAAATATCTACTCTTGATGAAACAGTTTCACTGCATAGGGCTAAACATGTTGCATCTGTAGAATTTGGATGAATGCCCAGCACTGTTAAATAAGCAACCAGCTCAGTCAAACAATTTAAATCTAAGGGGACACACATTTAATAGGAGCATACTGGGATAAGAACATCAGGTGGTAATAAAAGAACTCCCAGTGGGTATGTGATCTAAGATAAACTAACCTCAATTTAATCCAGTGTGTGAAAAATAATGTGATCAGCACTAAGGTGATAGAGAAGGAAGACTATTATATGTGCAGGAAGCAGGTACATTTATCATGACAGTCCCAAGATTATACAAAGGAACAATATGAAATCACAAGAAATCAGCAACATGATATTCTTTATGAAGACTTTAGTATTTGGTCATTTTTTGCACTGTCATGTTACAGATATGTACTTTGTATAGGTTGAAGATAAACAAATATAAGGATTTTAAGGCAAGAAGAGAAGCTATATTGTGTTCTTAGTGTTAGTAGAAAGGGCCTATCTTATACATAAATATATAGAAATAATGTTGACTGACACAATACTATCTTAGTAGCAAATAAGTAGAAAGGTGTAAATTCAAACTCAAATGGCTTTATATGCTAACTAAACAAAGCATAATACAACCAAACATAAAATAGCCTGATACTGTAACTGAAAGAAGGAATTAATGACAGCTGCTGATGAAAAAGTATGGCAGCATTTTGTTGTTGTTCTTGTTTGCTTTACAAGTTTAAAAGTGTAGTATTTTTACATGCACTTGCTTGCCAATGACAGCATGTAGTAAGATAAATATTTAATTTATTTAAGGGTGTGTATAGGGTGTCTAGAAGCTCTCGGCTGTCATTGATTTTGCAGAATGTCTCTGATTTTGCCTCATATTTTTGAACTTCTTTTTGTAAAACTTGTGGTTTTCTAGAAAATCAATCAGGAATGGAGCCATTAAATATTGACAGATATTTAAGTTTTGAATGTAACCTTCAGAAAAGGAATGGTAATGCAAATCCTTTTATTCTAGCAAATTGCTAAGTATTTAAGGGCAATAGATATCTTTGATTTTGGCCCTCTGTTCACCATTATGTTTTAGCTTTATTCTTGACTCTTGAGCTAAGACGTTGAGAGGCACTGGGGGTCTCACTGAATTGCAGAGTGTATTCTGATAATAGTGAACTATAAAGATATATTCCTGTGTGGTGGTTATTTATACATTTGTATATTAATCTGATTGCCTTTAAACATCTGAGTAGTGCAGTCACAGTCATAAAGGTGGCAAAGAGGCACTAATTAATATTCATATATGCGGGTATGTGCATGTGAATATATATATATATATATATATATATATATATATATATATATATATAGGTCCCCTTCAAAACATCTAAAACCCATAACTTCTAATTTTATAACATTGAGACCAGAACATCTAACTGTGCAAATCACATGAAAATAACATCCCCTTCACATATAATGGCATATAATAGCACCAAACTACCAAACACACTTTTTACTACATTTCTGCAGGGGGCTTGAAACAGTGGGGTTAGTTAATTAACTTTTTTCCACTGTAGTGCGATCTTGGAATTGATATATTTAATTTATGCGGGGTGTGGGGGCGGAGCCCCTCACATGGAGGGGTGCAGGGGGGCAAGTAGTAAAAAGTGTGTTTGGTAGTTTGGTGTCATTGTATGTGGAGGGGATGTTATTTTCTTGTGATCTGTAGTGTTAGATGTTATGAAATTAGATGTTACGGGTTTTAGATGTTCTGGTCTCAATGTTATGAAATTAGATGTTATGGGTTTTAGATGTTTCAAAGTAGACATATATATATATATATATATATATATATTCATAATATCCCATATATATATATATATATATATATATATATATATATATTCATAATATCCTATATATATATATATATATATATATATATATATATATTCATATATATATATATATATATATATATATATATATATATATATATATATATATATATATATATATATATATATATATATATATATATATATATATATATATATATATATATATATATATATATATATATATATATATATATATACTTCAAAATGTCAGCCATTCAGAAGACCTACATTCTGAAATAGCACCATTTACCTAATGTAAACACAGTAAAACTGTGTTTTATATATATATATATATATATATATATATATATATATATATATATATACATATATATTCATAATATCCTATATATGTATATATATATATATATATATATATATATATATATATATATATATATATATATATATATATATATATATATATATATATATATATATATATATATATAGGCCTACTTCAAAATGTCGACCGTTCAGAAGACCTACATTCTGAAATAGCACCATTTACCTACATGTAAACACAGTAAAACTGTGTTATGCAGGGGGGAAAGCCCCCCTGCACCCCCCACGTGGGGGGCTGTGCTGCCCACACCCCCTGCTACTTAAATATTCTCACTCTGAGATCGCACTACAGTGCAGGAAAGGGGAATCTCCCAGTCCTACACTGTAGCGGGATCTCCGCTATCATTTGTTGGTCTTTCAAATGTTCGCTCTTATGGTGTCGGCCATATGAGTTTCGAACTTTTGAAAGTTCGAACAAATGAAGGGCTCTATAGATATATATATATATATATATATATATATATATATATGTGTGTGTGTGTGTGTGTGTGTGTGTGTGTGTGTGTGTGTGTGTGTGTGTGTGTGTGTGTGTGTGTACATGTGCAAGGATTGTACTGTGTTACACTGAATGGTTCTTACAACAACAAGCTGAAATATCAGGAGCAATTATTTATGTATGTATTTGTTCATTTGATCCCAGGCATACGCCTGAAATGTACACAGCCAAACAACTCAATGTAATTGGTGGGCACGTGTGTGTATATGCATGTGTGTATGTAGAGGGGTTAAAATAAATTACTGTGACCTGTTGCTGTTAGTTATTGTTTTTATTTTGTTACAACATGATACATGTGGTCTACAAAATCAATGCATATGATTTTATTTGCTGGGTATATGGCTGTATGTGGATGAAAGTTTCTTGACACTATTGTCATTTGTTCAACTTGAGCAATCAGTATTCTAGTTTTGGAGAGTTACGCTGCATTTGTGTGAACCTAGCTAGAATACTTTGCTCTGGCTAGTTTTAACGCAATCAGACATCTGAGTTATGTACAGTGAATGAAGTGGTTGTAAACGATGAGTATATGCGTTGTCTGTAATGAAAATGGCTGCATGTATGGGACAAGGGTTGTAGTGTGTCTAAAAGTAGCAAGTTAGTTATAGTTTTATTATCTCCATTATAGTCCAACATCATCATTTAGCAAAATAAGTTTGTGGTGGTCTGGATAGGATGTGTGTGACAGCAGCTGATCACTGGCACAGTGGTACAGTGAATAGTATCTCCAACTCACAGTGCATTATTCTCAAGTTAAGTTTTTCATTGTGAGTCCGTTGGTGTGGATCTGCAGACACTTCCCCATATTTGTGTGGGTTTTATCCATATGCTCTGGATTCTTCTCCCAGATCCTCAGCTGTATAATTTGTGAAGGGATTTTATTCAGTAGCACCTGGCCTTGCTATGCTTGCTACAGTATATTCTGGAAGGAATAGAATTTGGAATTGTTCAGTATTGTCTGTACGTAATAGAAGTGTAAGGTACAGTATGTTTGGGGATATGGTGTACATATTATGAATCTTATCGTCATGCCTGAAGGAAGATAGTACATTACTGATATTCTCTGGTGTTTATGGTCACTGGCCACATATATACTGTCTCACTTCAAAGGGAAAAATGAGAAGAATGGTCTTTGATGGCTTGATATAGTTTGCTCTAGTCTCTCTTTCTCTCTCTCTCTCTCTCTCTCTCTCTATATATATATATATATATATATATATATATATATATATATATATATATATATATATAATCCTCTATATAAATGTAATGTCTCAATCACTGTCTTTCCCTGTCTACCATAATCTGGATATCTGCAATAGAATGAGACAAGGACAAGAATTATAGAATGAAACAGTACTTATCAGTATAGATCAGAAAAACTGATGGTCGGGGGCTATAAACTGTACTAGAATCTCTGTGTAACAGTACAGCTATAATATTTTATAGTTGTCTTCTACAGAGTGCACTAGTTTTTCCTACATGTATCACATTGTGTGTCTTTGAAGTAGGTTAGGATAATTTTCAGGAAAGCAGATGTTCTGATATTTTTTAAAGAAAAATATATAATTTTGCAAAGAACTATTCGTCTGGGAGCTGTAAATCCCAAAATACATATCTGATACACTAGAGGTCATCAACAGTAATCTCTCTTAACAATGGTCATACTATTGTCTGGTACAGCAGAGAAATGGTTTATCACTGTAAGATCAGGTTCCATTTAAAAATAGTTTGTTAAAAATAAAAACAGCATTCTAACTGCATAATTCTAGAAATGCAGCCATATTAAAGCAGGCCTATATATTTTACATACACTTTCAGTGGATGCAGTTTCAATAGAAAGGAATATTTCAGTGAAGGATACAACTGAAATAACCTTTAGTCAAGAATACTGATAAGAATAAAATGTGTTAACAGAATGTGCAGTGCATTGAGTACAAACAGCTCTTGTTTACATGGTACAAGGTTTGGGAATTAAGGTTAAGGAGGTGTGCAGAAATTTTAGGAAATTTACAGGGTTTTAGTATTCTTAGGATAGATGCTTCAGACACAGAAGTTAATAACTCGGTTTGGACTGAAGGACATTACAGTCCAGAGTAGTTCAGTGCAGACACTCAAAAGACTGAGTGTAGAAGTCAGGTCAAATGTCCAGCTTTTCAGACACTACTGAATGCAGAGCAACCTGTCATTCAGGAGGAAAGGAAGAATTCTGAGTACAGAAGCTATAGACAGTATAATGAGTGCAAAAGCTATGATAATTTATACTTCAGTCTATTTCAGTTACTCAGCACTGTTAACAAAGAACAGTAAAATTTGATTCACATATTATTGACATCTACATCTTCTGTATGCTGCTACTACATAATAAACTACCTTCATCAGTTGTTGCAGTTAAACACTTTCTCTAGAGGCTCCTTTAGCTGTTTAAAACTTTCATTTAAAGGCACACTGCTGCTTTTCTGCTGTGAGAAACATTTCTGCAGTTTGTTTTCCACCCTCCCTCCCTATTGGTATGGTGTTCTTATAGTTGGTGGCTTTGCAGTTGCCTGCCCCTACTGTAAATTTGATCTGGGACCCTCCTCCCTGTCTAGTGTCATTACCTCATTCTACCCAATACAGGAGAACATTTGAGAAGGCCAATTAGCTTAGTTTCTGCTACTTCTTTCTCTCTTTCCACTAAAAAAAAAAAAAAAAAAAATTCTAAGCTTATTTCCTGCCTTTCCTGTGGGTAGTCTAGTCCGGGTATAGATTTGCTGCGTCCAGGACTATTTGTAGGCTTCTAGACCCCCAAGCCTTTCTGTGTTGGAGGGAAGCCTTCTAGCTTAATTTTGTTTCTTAGAACTAGCCAGTTTTTTGTTTCAGCACTCAAGTATGTTTATTTGAGCTCAGCACTTGTTCAGAACTTGTTGTAAGCACTAAATAAGCTTCAAATTACTACAGCACTCAACTTTCCTCACTTGTCTAGAGGAAATCAGTTTCTAGTACTTAACAAATAAGCACCTATCCAGGCATGTCTAAGGGTCAGCTCCCAGTGTTTTCTCCTGTCTACCTGATGAATCTGGGCATCTTGGGGCAAAGCAGTAATTGCCTCATGTACACAGACAGCCCTCTCCCCCTACCACCCAACACTACAACCTGTGAGAGATGCACTTGTATAGCTAAACGGGAAGCAAAGCTCTCTTCACCCAAGACTGGACTAGACAGTCAAGAGGAGAAGGTAAACACTTGCACCACACCACACTCAGCACATAGTCCCTCAAAACCTACACCGCCAAAACACACACACATAGAAACACAAAACACACACCTACATTCACGGAGGCTTTCGATAAAATCCTACCCAAGCAACAGGGACCTCCAAAGCAGAAACACAAGCAAACTCCACCCCCAACACAACCCAAATGACACATAGCCCACAAACTCAGTGTGCCACTCAACCACAGCACATAAGGCATAACAACGTACCCAACACTCTAGTCATAGGTGACTCTATAGTCAGGCACACTGATGTTCCACTCACCAGGCTAAACAAGGAGAAAGTTACTGTCAGCTGCCTGTCAGGTGCCAGGATCCGCCACATAATGCATGCACTCAGGTCACTCCACAAGAAGTACAAATATGACTCTGTCATTGTCCATGTTGGTGTGAATGACCTAAGACATACCTCCTTGGGCTACATAAAAAGGGACATGGAGGAGCTGTCTGATCTTGTAGCCCAGGCAGGTATGACCCTAGCCCTGAGTAGCATCCTGCCATCACCCAGAATGATACCACAGTACAAGGACAAAATGATTGACTTCAATAATTGGCTAAGCTTCTGGTGTCATTCTAAGGGGATCCAGTATCTGTCTGCCTGGGATGACATGATCGACAAACCACTATGCTGTGCCAGAGATGGCCTGCACCTGTCACCCCTGGGATTCCAGATACTGTCTAAGGCTCTAGCCACCCCTATAGTGCCTGTTTTAGGCAAGGTTCAAATGACAAATTCACCACCCTAACAGGTACAGGCAAGAAGAATCTGAGGGTATTGCTACTCAATGCTAGAAGTCTAAACCTCAAAATGCACTCACTCGAGGCACTCCTTAAAATGGAGAACATCGACATCTGTGTAGTGACAGAGACCTGGGTCAAGGCTCCAGAGAGTACCCCTGCATTACCAGGCTATAATTCATATACCACACCTTTCGGCCACCTAACCTGGACTGAAACACTAAAGGCGGAGGCGTGTCCATATTCATTAAGGATATCCACACCTCCAGGCTAGTTGCTCAGCATAATGCATCCAAGATTATCCAAGTGCAACTAACTCTGGGCAAGACCACAATCCAAGTTGTAGCTTGCTACAGATCCCCCACTATGCCCCAGGATTCCCACTCCTCATTTTTTTAATACACTGGAAAATATTAGGGTACAACCTAACACCCTAATAATGGGCAATTTCAACTACCCTATCATTAACTGGGAAAACTACTCATGTACCAACTCTTGTGCTCAACATTTTCTGGAATTCATAAATTCCAATGCCATGGATCAACTTATCCACACCCCCACCAGGGGCCGCAGTATCCTAGACCTGGTTATTACCAACATGGGCAACCACTCCACATCAGAGGTCAATTCCTTGTTGGTCAGATCTGACAAAAGCTAATCACCCTAGACCTCCACATCCCTCCCCTACCCCCCATTAGGTAAACCACAGTAAAACATTTCTCCAAAGCCAACTTCACGCTTCTTAAGACAGAAGTGGCAAACCTCACGACACCCATGCTGACTGACAATAGAGGTATGACTGCTGAATCCTACACAAATGCACTTTATAAGCACTTACACAAGTGCATGGATTGTGCAATCCCTAACAGAACCGAGATGCTATCATCCAAAAAAAGGAAGCCAATCTGTTGGTCCCCTGCCATAAACAAACTCTACAACAGAAGAAAGAAACTGTTGCAAAAAAGAGTAAAATCCCATGATTGGAGAAACTCCCTGGTCAGCCTCAGTAAGAAGCTGAGATCCCTCATAAAATCCTCCAAAGCTAGTTATGAAAACAAAATTGCCACTGACTCTAAAGACAACCACAAAGTATTCTATAGCTATATCAAGAATCTCAATGGCAACACTCCGATCTGCTCTGAGTTATAGCACAATGGCACTAAATATACAGAACCAACTGATATTGCCAACATCCTGGCAGATAGGTTCAGTGCTAACTTTACCCCCCTGTCATCCCCTAAAAGGCCCATCTCTATACCAGAAGAATGCAAAGTTCCTGTAATCACGGCTGCACAGGTAAAAAACACACTATCCAAAGCCAAGAACACAGCATTCATGGGACCTGACAACATCCCAGGCTGTGTTCTACATGAACTACAGAATGAACTGGCACCCCACCTAAGTACCATGTTCAATCATAGCCTCACTTCAGGCTATGTGCCCACTGAATAGCGCACAGTGACAGTTATCCCACTCCACAAAGGGGAAGCCACACAGACCCCGGAAACTACTGCCCCATTAGCCTAATGAGCCTGGTCTGCAAGGCTATGGAATGTATCATCATGGAACTTATAAACAATAACATTGGTAATCTCCAAACTCAGGACCCCACCCAGTTCAGGTTTGTAAAAGGCAGATCATGTCTCCTAAATCTGATAGACTTCTTTGAAGCAGTCACCAAAGCCATAGATGAGGGTAAGGTGGTTCACACAGCCTATCTAGATCTCGCCAAGGCTTTCGACACCATCCCCCACTCTGGAATTATAGATAAACTCACTAAACTAGGTATAAATCCCTATGTCACAAGATGGGTTGCCAACTGGCTCACTGACAAAACCCACACTGTGAAAGTAGCAGACTCCAAATCCAACTTCAGACCAGTGACAAGTGGAGTACCACAGGGTTCAGTCCTGGGTCCTCTCCTGTTTGGTATCTACTTCTCTGAAGTACAGGCCAAGGCAGAAGGTCTTTGGCTAATGAAGTTTGCAGATGACTGCAAACTAGGAGCCATAATCAAAACTCCAAAAGATGTGGACATCCTACAAAAGGGCCTTGCTGAGACAGATGCCTGGTGTCAAAGCCATGGCCTCAACCTCAATGCCAAAAAGTGCATTGTCATCCCTTTTGGTAAAAACTCAGTACCCATGAACTACCACATAGGTGGTAGTCTACTTAATACTGAAAGTGTGATAAGAGACCTTGGGACACAGGTGGACGGTAGTCTCTCCTTTGATAATCACATCGCCACAGTAGTCAGGAAATCCTTCTACGTGGCACACCTCATCACAAAAGGTTTCTCATCCAGGAAAAAAAAGAGGTCATTGTTCCCCTCTACTCATCACTCATTAGACCCATTATAGAGTACAATGCCCCTTTTGGTATGTACCTCACAAGACATCTACAACAACTGGAAAGGCCACAGAAATACCTCACAAAGAGGATTACCGGCCTCAAACAGATACCCTATGCAGACAGTCTCAAAACTCTGCAGCTTTACTCCATTGCATATTGCCTACTCAGAGGCGACCTCTGCCTAACACACAAAACAATGTCAAACTCAGAGCTTTTAGACATGCTCCACTTAAAGAAATCCCAGTCCCTATGAGCTTACATGGTCTAGGGACCTAAACTTTGTCACCACAATAAACAGAACATGCTGGAGAGATAGATTCCTGTCCCAGAGACTTCCCATACTCTGGAACAAATTACCCATCTATATCAAACAAAGCTCCTCATTAGCACTCCTCAAGAAAAATCTTGATGATGGATGGGAGATAGGAAATTCACCCCGGGGATCACTTCTGTGGCTCTGCTCGACAGTGGCACAGGAAAATAATTTTCTTGGGTGGCGAAAGCCAGGGTCCCTTTGGCTAGGCTTATATAGGCCCTAGGGCCAATAGCCTAGTACCTATCTATGAACCTATCATATCTTGTGTGGAGACTTTTATTTTGAGAGCTGCAAGATGATTTGGCACATAAAGGAGAAACTGGCACATGTTC